>NC_134097.1:103078837-103305796 GCF_000715075.1 Nicotiana tabacum
GGCCTCGGCCTCTGGCACGGCCTCGGCCTCGCCCTCTACCCCTAATAGGAATTGCTGTTGGGGGCTTAGGCTGCTGCGCGGTAGAAGATGAAGCACGTGTTCTCGCCATTTGCGAAAGAACAGAGTGGAAAGACAATCAGTACTTGAGAAACAGAATCGCACGACAAGAATGAACAAAGTGAATTTTTCCTAACTCAGTAGCCTATACGGGATAAATACAGATGTCTCCGTACCGATCCCTCAGACTCTACTGAGCTTGTCCGTGAATTGTGAGACCTAAGTAACCTAGGGCTCTGATACAAACTTGTCACGACCCAGATTTCCCACCATCGGGTGTCGTGATGGCGCCTACTGCCGGAGCTAGGCAAAGCCGAATGTTTAAAACACCTTTCCTACTTTCTTTCAACTATATAATAAGCGAGACAAAATCTAAGCGGAAGACTTTAAATTTAAAACAATTGAAAACCAAAAGTGCGGAAGTTTGAACCAAAATGCTACCCAGAGTTTGGTGTCACTAGCTCACGGACTACTACAGAATGCTATAAACAATGTCTGAAAAGTAAATACATCATGTTTGTCTGATACAAGATAAACAAATGAAAAACATGGAAAGGGACTTCGGCTTGCGAACGCCAGCTAGGCTACCTCTAGAGTCCCTAGACTGAAGATAGCTCCCAAAAGTCCTACTGCTATGGTCCGAAAGCTGCTCCCTGATCTGTGCACAAAAATGCACAGAGTGCAGCATCAGCACAACCGACTCCATGTGCTGGTAAGTGCATGGCCTAACCCCGGCGAAGTAGTGACAAGGCTAGACAGAACCTACCACAATTACCCTGTACAATATCATATATAAGTGGACGGCGTGCCACACGATCCCATAATATCATATATAAGTGGACGGCGTGCCACACGATCCCATAATATCATATATAAGTGGACGGCGTGCCACACGATCCCATAATATCATATATAAGTGGACGGCGTGCCACACGATCCCATAATATCATATATAAGTGGACGGCGTGCCACACGATCCCATAATATCATATATAAGTGGACGACGTGCCACACGATCCCATAATATCATATATAAGTGGACGGCGTGCCACACGATCCCATAATATCATATATAAGTGGACGGCGTGCCACACGATCCCATAATATCATATATAAGTGGACGGCGTGCCACACGATCCCATAATATAGTTCATAATATCTGACTTCATATAGTAGACCCCTTCAGGGGAGAATAACAACTCAATACCTTTAACAATATCGGACTTCGTATAGTAGACCCCTTCAGGGGAGGATAACAACTCAATACCTTTAACCCGACAAGGGTACAACTAACAGCCCAAACTATCCAGACAAAGGAGAGTATATATCAGTCTACACATCCTGGTAAGGGAATACTCACAACACATTATCTTTTTAAATCACTTCTTCCTCAACTAACACATTCATGTTCGAGCTAACGCTCCAAAAGTACACCAATCAGAATTCTACCTCAATCGTTCCCATTATATGAAACTCATCAAGTAAACAAGGGGATTGTGTCACATTATTCGAATTAAAAGCAATTAAGACTCACGGTCATGCTAGACTATGGTGCATAGATAACCATCACCATGCCTATACACCGTACTCTACATTAGCAAGTAGCAATAACATCCTAATCCTATTCCTTCAAGCCAAAGTTAGAACAAACACTTACCTCGAATGCTCCAAACTCAAATCACGCTTCTAGTATAGCTGTACCTCTTGATTCCACCACCAATCCACTCGAATCTAGTCATAAGTTACTCAATCACATTAATAATTACTAAATGGATCAATCCCAATGCATGAGATAATTTTTACAAGGTTTTTCCCAAAAAGGTCAAAAACACCCCCGGACCCACATGGTCGAAACTCAAGGTTCGGACCAAAACCCGGTTACCCATTCTCCCACGAATCCAAATATATGCTTTGTTTTGAAATCGAACCCCAAATTGAGGTCCAACTCCTCAATTTGTAGAAAACCTAGGTTCTACCCAAAAAAACAATTTCCCCCATGAAAATCTTTGTTTTGAAGTTGAAATCATGTTAAAAGATGTAAATAAGTGAAGAAAATGAGTTAAAAATCACTTACCAATCGTTTTGAAGAAGAAAAGTTGTTTGGAAAATCGCCTCTTAGGTTTTGGGTTTTTGAAAAGTGGAAAAATGACTGAAAATCCTGAATTTATACATTTTGCTGGGGGCTGGTGCGGACCACACAAAAATGCACCGCGGCCGCGTGGCTGCCAGCGCGGACCGCGCGGAAATGTACCGCGGCCGCGCCGAGGGAGGGAAGAAGTGGGCTTTCTGAAACCCACCCAGCGGGGACCACACTGATTTGGTGCGCGGCCGTGCTGGTCGACCTGAACTACCGACCCTTAGAACTCCACCACGCGTATCGCCAGAAAAGCACTGCGGCCGCATGGCTGCCAGCGCGGACCACGCGGAAATGACCGTGGCCGCGCTGGGCCTGCAACACCTGAACCTGCATTTTTAATTCTAAGACCCTCCCGGGCCCCACTCAAAACTCACCCGAGCCCTCGGGGCGCCAAACCAAACATGCACACAACCTTAAAACATCTTACGGACTTACTCGTGTGATCAAATCGCCAAGATAACATCATATACATAGGATCAAGCCTCAAAATACATGGTTTTCTTTCAACTTTCATAAAAACACAAATTCCCCATT
Source organism: Nicotiana tabacum (assembly GCF_000715075.1). Classification (NCBI taxonomy): domain Eukaryota; kingdom Viridiplantae; phylum Streptophyta; class Magnoliopsida; order Solanales; family Solanaceae; genus Nicotiana; species Nicotiana tabacum. The sequence continues at coordinate 103,081,566 of NC_134097.1, forward strand.
TTAAGTCCGAAACACGTCATATGACGTCCGTTTTTAGCCAAACTTTACAGATAGTGCTTAAAACATATTTAAGACTCATACCGGGCATCAGAACCAAAATACAAGCCCCGATACCACAATTTTTCGATCAATTTTCTTCTTCATTTTCCTTAATAAATTTCAGAAAACAATTTCACACAAAAATTCATTTCTCGGGCTTGGGACCTCGGAATTTAATTTCGGGCACACGCCCATGTCCCATATTTTTCTACGGACCCTCTGGGACTGTCGAATCACAGGTCCGGGTCCGTTTACCCAAAATATTGACCGAAGTCAATATTATGCATATTAATATCAAAATTCATCAAATTTCTCACAAAATTCGCATATTTCAACATAAAGCTTTTCGGCTTCGCGCCCGGACTGCGCACACATTATCGAGGCAACTAAAATCGAGGTTTTCAATGCCTTTGAAGCACAGAACAAGGAAGAATTACGGTGATGACCCTTTGGGTCGTCACAACTTATGATACGGATATTATATGATTTAAACACCTTAATACATGACCTTGAGTGTATAATGAACCTCTAGGTTTACCTGAAAATACGAGTTACCACATCCTTGATTTGTTTAACTTCTTATACTTGTTAATCACCCTTATACACCCTTGTATCACTTAAGACCAATAGGATTAACTTCTTATCATCTCAAAGGTAATTCCTTCTTGAATTTATGTTAACTAATATATGGCATGAACTAACGCGTGTGGATATGGGTTGTAACACACTTCCCCCCTTAGGAACATTCGTCCTTGAATGTAAGGGTTCATGAGGAGTTTAAATCATCGTGGATTCCGGTCAAGTTTCTCCCATAAATAGAGGACAAACTTGCAAGAGGTTAACTCAACGTATGGCCTTACAAGAGTATGCAAAGCTTTATGGACATGTACATTATCTGCATATAACCATTTTGTATTAAGGAAGAGTATTCTCAAGTTATTGCTTACCTCATAGAGCCATTTCACCTTCCAATGTATCATGTGTTCCACCAACATCCTTGTTATCTTCATTCTGGAATAGGTACAGGTATTTAGACTTCATCTCCTCTTCTGCTTCCCATGTTGTTCCTTCCATATTCTTGTTCCTCCACAATACATTGATGGAAGCTACATCTTTTGTTCTCAGCTTGCGGACTTGTCGATCTAATATAGCTAATGGCACTTCTTCATATGATAGGTCCTCTGTAACCTGTACATCTTTGATAGGGACGACTCGAGAAGGGTCTCCAATACATTTCCTCAACATAGATACATGGAATACCAGGTGGACAAATTCCAATTCGGATGGCAATTCTAACTCATAAGCAACCAGTCCAATCCGTTAAAGAATTTTATACGGCCCGATATACCTTGGACTCAGCTTACCTTTCTTCCCAAAATGCATAATACCCTTCATTGGTGAGATCCTCAGGAAACCCAATCACTAACCTCAAACTCCAGATCATGACGTCGGACATCGGAATAAGATTTTTGCCTGCTTTGTGCCGTCCTCAATCGCTCCTATATCACTTTCACCTTCTCAATAGCTTGGTGAATCAAATCTGGCCCATATAATTCTGTTTCACCGACTTCGAACCATCTAACTGGTGATCTACATCTTCTCCTATATAGTGCCTCGTATGGGGCCATTTTAATACTGGAATGGTAGCTATTATTGTAGGCGAATTCTATGTGTGGAAGATGGTCATCCCAATTTCCCTAAAAATCTAGAACACATGCTCGTAGCATATCTTCCAGTGTCTGAATGGTACGTTCAGCCTGTCCGTCAGTCTGCGGATGAAATGCAGTGCTGAGATTCAATTCTTCTGAAAAGACCTCCAAAAGTTAGCTATAAATTGAGCTCCTCGGTCTGATATAATAGATACCGGCACACCATGAATCCTAACAATCTCCTTGATATACAACTTCGCATAATCTTCAGCCGTGTAAGTTGTCATAACTGGCAGAAAATGGGCACATTTTGTAAGTCGATCAATTATCACCCAGATGGAGTCAAACTTATAATAAGAGCGAGATAATCCAATAATGAAGTCCATATTAATCACCTCCCATTTCCAGGTCAGAATCTCTATATTCTGAAGCAACCCACCGGGTTTCTGATGTTCTATCTTTACTTGTTGACAATTGGGACACTGGGCTACAAATTCTGCAATAGACTTCTTCATGTTATCCCACCAATACTGCTCCTTGACATCATGATACATCTTTGTCGAGCCGGGATGGATGGAATATCGGGATTGATGAATCTCATTCATAATCTTCTCTCGCAACCCTGCCACATTAGGCACACATAATCGTCCCTGGTATCTCAGTGCCCCATCTTTTCCGATCTCAAAAGCCATACTTTTACACTGCTGAATGCTCTCTCTTAATCGTACTAAGATAGGATCTTCATATTACCGTGCTTTTACCTCGGCTACCAAAGAAGATTCTGATGTATTCTGTACAGTAACACCTCCGTCATCAGAGTCTAGCAATCTAATTCTCATATTGGCTAGCTGATGATGCTCTTTAGTCAACCCCCATCTACCTGCCTCAATATGTTCTAAGCTTCCCATTGATTTACGGTTGAGAGCGTCTGCCACAATATTGGCTTTACCGGGATGATACAATATCTCGACGTCGTAGTCTTTCAATAATTCAAGCCACCTACGCTACCTCAAATTCAACTCTTTCTGCTTGAAGATGTATTGTAAACTCTTGTGATTTGTGTAGATGTCAACATGGACGTCGTATAAGTAGTGCCGCCATATCTTCAAAGCATATATTACTGCAGCCAATTCCAAATCATGGGTTGGATAATTCTTTTCATGCTTCTTCAATTGTCTTGATGCATAAGCAATCACCTTCCCATGCTGCATCAATACGCACCCCAAACCTATACATGAGGCATCACAATATACCACATAACCTTTTGTTCCTTCAGGAAGAGTGAGCACTGGTGCGGATGTCAATCGATTCTTCAGCTCCTGAAAACTACGTTCACAAGTATCAGACCACTGGAACTTGGTAGCTTTCTGTGTTAACTTAGTCAATGGTGATGATATAGAGGAAAACCCTTCCACAAACCGCCTATAATATCCTGCTAGCCCTAGGAAGCTGCGGGCTTCTGATGGTGATATAGGTCTCGGCCAATTCTTTACTGCATCGATCTTCTAAGTGTCGACACTAATACCCTCGTCAGATATCACATGGCCAAGGAACGCTACTGAGTTCAGCCAAAATTCACATTTGGAGAGCTTAGCATATAACTTACGATCCTGAAGCGTCTGTAATACTATCCGCAAGTGGCCCGCATGTTCCGCCTCCGAATGAGAATATACTAGAATGTCATCAATGAATACAATCACGAAGACATCAAGATAGGGCCTAAATATAGTATTCATGAGATCCATAAAAGCTGCTAAGGCATTTGTTATCCCGAACGACATCACCAAGAACTCAAAGTGCTTGTATCTTGTCCGGAAGGCCGTCTTTGGAATATCCTTCTCCTTAACCCTCACCTGATGATACCCTGAACGTAAATCAATCTTGGAGAAATACTTGGCACCCTGGAGTTGGTCAAACAGGTCATCAATTCTTGGAAGTGGATACTTGTTCTTTATAGTAGACTTATTCAACTGTTGATAGTCGATACACATCCGTAACGACCCGTCTTTGTTCGGCACGAATAGGACTGGTGCACCCCAAAGTGAAGTGCTAGGTCTAATGAAGACTTTATCCAGCAAGTCCTTCAACTCTCGCAACTCTGTCGGGGCCATTCTGTATGGAGGGATAGAGATCAGTTGAGTGTCAGGCAACACATCAATGCTAAACTCAATTTACCTTTCAAGAGGAAGGCCTGGGGAGTTCATCTGGGAAAACATCTGGGAATTTGTTGACCATGGGGATTGATTGTAAAGTAGGCGGTTTCGCCTTCGCATCCCTAACGCGAACGAAATGATAAATGTAACCTTTTGTGATCATTTTCCTTGCCTTAAGATAGGAAATAAACCTACCTTTTGGTATAGCACTATTCCCTTTCCATTCAATGATGGGTTCACTAGGAAATTGAAACCTAACCATCTCCGTACGGCAGTCAACATTTGCATAGCATGAGGCCAACCAGTCCATTCCCATTATCACATCAAAATCAACCATTTCTAACTCAAATAAATTTGTCGAGGTTTGACGACTACAAATCATCACAGTGCAACCTCTATATACCCTTCTAGCAATCACAGAATCTCCTATTGGAGTAGATACCGCAAGGGGTTTACTTATCAATTCAGGTTCAATGCCAAACTTATTAGCCACAAAGGGTGTAACATATGATAATGTAGATCCCGGATCAATCAGCGCATATACATCATAAGAAAACACAGATAAAATACCTGTAACAACATCTGGAGATGACTCGAGATCCTGTCGACCTACTAGAGCATAGGTTCGATTTTGACCACCCCTCAAACTCGGCACTGCACCTCTACCTCTACCATGACCTATCGACTGCTGAAAACCCCGTGCTGGAGGTCGAATTGATGAGGAAGAAGCAGACACAGATCCAGTCGGCTGAGCCATACCATCACCTCCCCTGTTAGGACAATCCTGCATCATATGGTCAGGCTGTCCCCAAGAATAACATGCATCAGAACCTCGGCGGCACAGTCCAAAATGGGCCTTGCCGCAATGATCACAACGTGGTGTTGTGGGTCTCGTCTGACTAGTATCCCTGTGATGTTACGAGCATGATGCCTGCGAACTCTGACCTGGAACAAAATGGGTAAATCGATCATATTGAGGCCCCTGAAACTGTGGGGGAGCACTAGCTACAGGTGGCGCCAAACTCCTCGAAGATTGGGGCCTAACGCTTCCTCTGAAGTCATTAGAATACCTTGCAAATCTTGCCCTCTTATGCTGGCCCCTATCCTGCTCCCTATTTGCCATCTGCTGGCGCTAACGATCCTCTAGGGTCTAGGCATAAGCATGAATACGGGAAATATCCATTCCCTCCACCAAGGAGGCTGTCGTGCACTCATTTATCACATGCGGTCCCAATCCGTTCACGAACAAATGCACCCTATCACTCATCTCGGCCACCATATGGGGAGAATACCTTGCTAATGAATCGAACTACATACTGTACTCTCGCATACTCATATTACCTTGTCTAAGGTTCAAGAACTTATCAGCTCTAACTCGTCGTATCTCAACTGGCAAGTAGTGATGAAGAAAGGCCTCAGAAAATTCCTTCCACACAGCTGGAGGAGCGTTCGGACCCCTGGATCTCTCCCAACTATCATACCAGAGAACCGCTAAATCCCGTAGCCGATAAGAAGCCAACTCTACTGCCTCTGTATCACTAACATGCATAACCCGAAGTGTACGATGAACCTGGTCAATAAAAGTCTGCGGGTCCTCCTTGGGGTCTGATCCGGTAAACACTGGAGGGTCTAAATTAATAAAATCACGAACTCTCTTACTAACTAGTTTCTCAGCAGCACCTGTATTCTGCCTCTGAGCCTGAGCAGCTACCAAGCTAGTCAATAACTGCAAAGCACTCCGCATATCCTGGTCTGTAGTGCTAGACTGAGGAACTGGAGGTGTTGGGTGCCTCCTAATATTCTCTGGAGGAGACGGGGTAGATAAGGTATGAGACGACATCTCACTCTGAGCCTCACTTTGGCCTGCTCTGGCTTGGGGCACCTGACTGGTACCCTCTCCCACAGCTGTATCAAGCCGTCTACTAATTGTTTGCTTCCTAGTCGAAGGCATCGCTGAAAAAATAAGGTGAATATTAGAGACAAACACTTACGACTCAACTCTACGCACGATCTAGATTCTGGAAGAAGGTAACAACCCTAGATGTCATGTAGCCTCCTGATTATAAATGTGGCGCGCTACACATCCATAAACAAGACTCTACTAGACATGGCTCATAGACAATCCCTAGGACAGACTAGCTCTGATACCAAGTTTGTCACGACCCAAACTGGAGGGCCATGACTAGCACCCAACCATACTTGCCGAGCACCAACGTACATTTTATCTAACTTTTTTTATTATCTTTTAGGGTTGACGAGATCAATATAAATGGTAGACCTGGATCATGGACAACCAGCAATAAAATATGTCGGCATGAACATACATAGCAGGGGATGACTAGACAATCAAAAAACTACATATAAGGTATGAGCTACCACGCTACCATGAAAGACTATACAACAAAAACCAGGCGACAAGGCATACCAAACTATACATGAGTCGACACTTGTCTATGAGCCTCTAAATGAACATAAGTGCTGCAATATAGCCGAAACAGGGCCCCGACATACCCATAATGTCTATAACAGAAATGCATACCAAGACCACGGCAAGTCCGGAAAAGGGATCTCGCCAATCACCGCTGAACTGGACAGCCTACTGTGGTGGGGGAGCTGCACCTGCCTGTTTATCAGGACCTGCAGCATGACATGCAGCGTCCACAAATAAAAGGACGTCAGTACAAATAAAGTACTGAGTATGTAAGGCAGGGAACCATAAATACGAACAGTAATGTAAGCAGGGATAGAGAATATACAACCTCGAATATCTGAGTACCTCTGAGGGCTATTGACATGAAATGCATGATACATATGTATGTATACATAAACTTTTAAAACATACGCCTCTGTGGGCATCATCATCATCATATCGTACCCAGCCATAATAGGCTTGGTAAAAACGTACCCGGCCGTCATAAGGCTCGGTAGAATCGTACCCAGCCACGTGGAGCTCGGTAAAACCCAACTGATCAGTGGTTGCACAATATGTGCCATACCCGGCCAACTATAGCGCGGCTCGGTAGAGTAAAATAGATACATATATATAATGCATGCTCGACTTATGGAATCATATTCTAAACCTTTCGGAGTGACGTAAGGTCGGTATCCTCTGTACACGTTATTAGGACCAACTCTTCATTACGAACCTTATACGAATCAGGAAGTACCAACAACATTGATAACATAAGAATAAGAGAAGCAACATTAACATCAATCGTTCCATAAGAGGGAAAGCAATGTAAGTACTGCTAGCTTCTAAGAGTAGAGTATCTTGGGAAGCTCGTTCATTACATTATATACAATTAGAGTCGTGCAAAAGAAGAAAAGGGATAGCCTCACATACCTTGTATATACTGCCACAATCACAAGCTATGCAATTGTCACAACTCCTTAGTCTACAATAAGAAAAACGATACTATCGTTATCATTTAAGCGTCATAACTATTATGTATCGACCACAACCTATTTTACGTTGAAACGGACAGCACCTCCCCTATATATATGACATCACACAATTCCAAACAATCACAAAACAGCCCAAACAACATCAATAATAAACATATTGAGCCTCCCAAAACAGTCCACGCACAACCTTATTACATCATACATACGACGACCACCGTAGTCGTGTCAAACGACCCGGAAATGTTACGAATCACTATCAGCCCACAACCCTACATATATATGGTTTTCCTCCACACCCTTCCACTCCACAAAATAGTAGTAAAACACGCAGCACAATAGCAACACAAAACAATCCACAAAACAGTCCGCTATAAGTGAATAACTCGAACTCACGGCTTCCGATCACCGTCCCGTGAGTTCTTACATGTATAGAACAAATTACCATGAATTCACAGTAGAGAAAAATGTATGAAAGATGGCATTAACTTACCTTACTTGTTGGATAACTCAGCCCTTCCCATGGTTCTTCAAACTCTAGGTTTTACCTTCAAATAGAACTTGAAAGAGAGGGAAAATCGATTAGGGTTTGTGTGGGATTTTTGGGGAGGAGTTGCAGGGGTTAACTTTAGTTTTGAGGGTCTGAAATATGGATGAAATAACTGAGTTCATATCCCCTTAAAAGTCCTCTCTTGGCCGACTTAGGTTTTTTAATTTTGTCCTATCATTTTGGCAAGTAGGTGATGCACCTACTTGTCATCTACCAATCTGCGCAGGCTTGCGAAAATATGAATATCTCTATACTCCGAGATTGTATTGACAAATGGTTTAATGCTTTGGAAACAAGACTCGTAGATATTTAATTTGGTGGGTAGATCACCCCGTAAAATTCCTTGTAAATTTGGAGAAAAGCTTAGAAACATTCAACCTAATGTTTAAGTAAAATTATGAACCTAAGTTGCGACAACGTTTGTCGACTTTTGTTTCATAACTCGTTTGACTTCAAGATTTATGATACGGATATTATATGATTCAAACACCTTAATACATTAACCTTGAGTGCATTAAGAACCTCTAGGTTTACCTGAAAATACGAGTTACCACATCCTTGATTCGTTTAACTTCTAATACTTGTTAATCACCCTTATACACCCTTGTATCACTTAAGACCAATAGGATTAACTTCTTTTCATCTCAAAGGTAATTCCTTCTTGATGATTTTACCGAATATTTGACTGTAATTCAATTGTTATCATCATGATTTGGGCTGATTGCCATATTTGGGCTTCGTGCCAACTATTTGAACCCTTCAGGGATTTTTATCACTGTTTCCTCACTGCTTGACTTATTATTGAACTCAGTCCTATTGATATCTATTGTTTCACAAACTCAGCCACTTTTACTCAGATTTGAAACTTAAATGATATTTCTACATCATGTTTTGGGCTAAGAACTACTGTTTTACTAATGCCCAAGGGGCTTGTGATGATTTTGGACTGATTGAGGTCGAGGGCCATATGTGAGGATATGCTGAGTGATATGAGGCCGAGGGCCTGAGATACTTTATATGCCACGAGGTGGCTTGAGTGATGTGAGGCCGAGTGCCGAGTGATGATACCACGAGGTGGCTTGATATAGCGTTTGGGCTATAAGGGACCCCTCCGGAGTCTGCACACCCACAGTAAGCGCGGGTACCCATTGTTCTCAGTGATTGATACTATACCCGATGGGCTGATATGAGTGATTGTGAGGTAGCCCGAGGGGCTGATACTATTCTGAGAGTGAGCCCGAGGGGCTGATACTATTCTGAGAGTGAGCCCGAGGGGCTGATACTGTTCTGAGAGTGAGCCCGAGGGGCTGATACTATGCTGAGCGATTGATACTGTGCCCGAGGGGTGGATTTCCACTTGTTATTTACCTGTTAAATTTCCTGTTTTAAAAAGGAATATCATTTGATTTCTTCACTAATTTACTGCTTTAAGTGATTTTTACTGCTTGATATGGAATTTCTTTGTGCCTTTACGTGTTTTCATACTTTCAGCCATTATTTATAATTATTACTCACTGAGTCGGAGTACTCACATTACTCTCTGCACCGTGTGTGCAGATTCAGGTATAGCAGAGTTCGCACCTGAGTGTTGATTCCGTCCAGGCTAGGTAGTGATTTGGAGTTACGAGGTAGTTGTTCACGTCTGCAGCCCCTTGTCCCTCTTATCCTCTATCATTTATGTTTTCTTTAGACTGTTGTATCGGATTTCGTACTTTGTAGAACTATAGCAGATTCTGTAATAGCTCATGACTTGTGACACCCCGGTTTGGGCTGTGTCGGGATGGCTTCCACTGTTGTTATCGTTAATGTTTTCACAACCTATGGATATTATATTATGTTTATTACTGTTTATGATAATTAACTACTTAAAGAGGTGTCCCGTTTTGGTCTGGCTGGCCTTGTCTTCACAAGAGGCGCCATCACGACTTGGTTCAGGAATTGGGTTGTGACAAGTTGGTATCAGAGCCTAGGTTACATAGATCTCACGAGTCATAAGCAGGTTTAGTAGAGTCTCGCGGATCAGTACGAAGACGTCTGTACGGAGCCTAGGTTACAACTTGTTGATCCGAATGCTAAACTTCTGTTATTTGATTCTCTCGTAGATGGCGAGGACTCTCGCTACTAGATGAGGTGGACGACCACCAGTGCCACCCACTGAGAACATCAGAGGCCTGGGACGCGGTCGTGGATGTGGCAGAGGTAGAGCAGCGAGGGCAGCACCTGTTGACCCACCAGCTACCCCGGCTCCGGATCAGGCTCCAGCTATGGATGCTCCAGCAGCACCAGTTCAGGCACCAGCTGTGCCTATCGTGGTTCTGGGTCTTCAGGAGGCCTTGGCACAGATCTTATCAGTTTGCACTGGCCTGGCTCAGGTAGTTTTAGCCACTGCAGCGACAGCTACTTCAAAGGCCAGGGGAGGTAATCAGTCCCCCGCTGCTCGCACACCTGAGCAGGTAGTGCAGGAACTACAGACACCGGGGGCACCTCCAGCTCAGCCAATTGCACCAGCTCAAGAGTTTGTTGTGCCAGTTATGCCGGATGATGAGCAGCGTCGTCTTGAGAGGTTTGGTAGACTCCAGCCTCCATCATTCAGGGGTGCCGAGGGCGAGGATGCCCAGGGTTTTTTTTATAAGTGTTAGCGGATGCTCCGTACAGAAGGGATTCTTAAGACTAGCGGTGTGGCATTTACCACCTTTCAGTTTAGTGGGGCTGCCTTCACATGGTGGGAGGCGTATGAGAGGCGTAGGCCGGTTGGAGCAGCGCCCCTTACTTGGAAGCAGTTATCCACTCTCTTCTTGGAGAAGTATGTGCCGCAGTCCCGCAGAGAGGAGCTGCGTAGACAGTTTGAGTGGTTGTGACAGGGAGATATGACTGTGTCACAGTATGAGTCAAGCTTTTTTAAGTTGGCTCGTCATGCCATTTGGATGGTTCCGACAGATCGTGAGAGGATCAGGAGATTTGTTGATGGCCTTAACTATTACCTCCATATTCTTATGACCCGAGAGAGGGTGTTGGGTGCTACGTTCGAGGAGGTGGTCGATATCGCTCGCGAGATTCAGACGGTTCGCCGTCAGGATCGAGAGGAGAGGGAGGCTAAGAAGCATCGAGGATCTAGCAGTTATAGTGGTGCTTCTTCGAGGGGCCAGTTTCAGCATGGTAGAGGTCGTTCTTTCAGGCCTGCTCAGTCAGCCCGCCCAGAGTATCGTGGGGCATCTTCGGGTCATGATCATCATGGATCTCAGCGGGGCCAGTCATCACTCAGTGCCCTTCCAGCCCAGAGTTCATCTCGTGCCCCGTCAGCTCAGAGTTCTTCTATACTGAGTGCATCAGCTGGTCACTCCGGTGCGAGGGGTTCCCTTCAGTCCCCTCCTCCAGCCCCTAGGAGTTGTTTTGAGTGTGGAGAGTTTGGACATGTGTGGAGGCAATGTCCTCGTCGTGTTGCTAGTTCGTCCCAGCAGAGGGGTCAACCCTCGACTTCTGCTCCAGTTACTTCACTACCCGCCCAGCCAGCTAGGGGTGGAGGTCAAGCACCCAGGGGTCTCCCTAGAGGGGGAGGTCGATCAGGGGGCAGTTAGGCCCGTTTCTATGCACTCCCGGGCAGACCCAACGCCATTGCTTCGGATGCTATCATTACAAGTATTGTTTCTGTCTGCCACAAAGATGCCTTTGTATTATTTGATCCCGGTTCCACCTTTTGTTATGTGTCATCATACTTTGCTTATTATTTGGGTACGCCCCGTGAGTTTCTTGCTTTACCTGTTCATGTATCTACCTTAGCGGGCGATACTGTTGTTGTAGACCGTGTATACCGATCATGTGTGGTGATTATTGGGGGTCTGGAGACCCGAGTGGATCTATTGCTATTGAGAATGGTGGATTTTGATGTCATTTTGGACATGGATTGGCTATCTCCATGTCGTGCTATTCTAGACTGTCATGCTAAGACAGTTACTTTGGCTATGCCGGGTGTACCGCGGATCGAGTGGCGTGGTATGACTGAATATATCCTTGGTAGAATGATCTCTTTCTTGAAGGCCCAGCGTATAGTTGGGAAGGGTTGCCTTTCATATCTATCATTTGTAAGGGATGTTGGAGCTGAGACTCCTAGTATCGATTCTGTCCTAGTTGTGAGGGATTTTCCCGATGTGTTTCCTGCAGACCTGCCGGGCATGCCACTGGATAGGGACATTGATTTTGGTATTGACCTGGTGCCGGGCACACTCAGCCCATTTCTATTCCGCCATATCATATGGAACCAGCAGAGTTGAAAGAATTGAAAGAACAGCTTTAGGAACTCCTAGATAAGGGGTTCATTCGGCCTAGTGTGTCCCCTTGGGGTGCACCGGTTTTATTTGTGAAGAAGAAGGATGACACGATGAGAATGTGCATTGATTATAGGTAATTAAACAAAGTAACAATTAAGAACAAGTATCCTTTGCCTCGCATTGATGATTTATTTGATCAGCTTTAGGGAGCGAGGGTATTCTCCAAGATTGATCTCCGTTCGGATTATCACCAGTTAAAGATCAGGGATTCAGATATTCTTAAGACTGCTTTCATGACTAGATATGGTCATTATGAGTTTCTTGTTATGTCTTTCGGGCTAACCAATGCCCCAGCAGCATTCATGCATTTGATGAATAGCGTGTTCCGGCCTTATCTTGATTCGTTCGTGATAGTATTCATTGATGATATCCTAGTGTACTCGCGTAGTCAGGAGGAGCACGCGGAGCATTTGATAGTTGTGCTGCAGAGATTGAGGGAGGAGAAACTTTATGCAAAGTTCTCCTAGTGTGAGTTTTGGCTCAGTACAGTGGCTTTCTTGGGTCACGTGGTGTCCAGCGAGGGTATTCAGGTTGACCCAAAGAAGATAGAGGCTGTTCAGAGTTGGCCTAGACCATCCTCAGCTACAGAGATTCGTAGCTTTCTTGGGTTGGCAGGCTATTATCGCCGGTTTGTTCAGGGATTTTCATCCATTGCATTGCCCTTGACCAAGTTAACTCAAAAGGGTGCTCCATTTGTATGGTTGGACGAGTGTGAGGAGAGCTTTCAGAAGCTCAAGACAGTCTTGACCACAGCTCCAGTGTTGGTTTTGCCATCATCTTCAGGTTCATATACTGTGTATTGTAATGCTTCGAGAGTTGGGATTGGTTGTGTGTTGATGAAGGAGGGTAGAGTTATTGCTTATGCTTCTCGTCAATTGAAGCCCCATGAGAAAAACTACCCCGTTCATGATTTGGAGTTGGCTGCCATAGTTCATGCATTGAAGATTTGGAGGCATTACTTGTATGGCGTATCTTGTGAGGTGTTCACTGATCATCGCAGTCTTCAGCATTTGTTCAAGGAAAAAGATCTTAATTTGAGGCAGCAGAGACGGTTGGAGTTGCTTAAGGATTATGATATCACTATTTTGTACCATCCGGGAAAGGCCACTGTGGTGGCCGATGCATTGAGCCGAAAGGCAGCGAGTATGGGGAGTTTGGCATATATTCCAGTTGGGGAGAGACCCCTTGTAGTTGATGTTCAGACCTTTGCCAATCGATTCGTGAGATTGGATATTTCGGAGCCCAGTCGGGTGTTGGCATGTGTGGTTTCTCGGTCTCCGTTATATGATCGTATCAGAGAGTACCAGTATGATGATCTGCATTTGCTTGTCCTTAAGGATAGAGTCCAGCATGATGATGCCAGAGATGTGACCGTCGGTGATGATGGTGTGTTGAGGATGCAAGGCCGGATTTGTGTGCCCAATGTGGATGGGCTTAGAGAGTTGATTCTGGAGGAGGCCCATAGCTCGCGGTATTCCATTCATCCGGGTGCCGCGAAGATGTATCAGGATTTGAGGCAGCACTATTGGTGGAGAAGAATGAAGAAAGATATCGTGGGATTTGTAGCTCGGTGTCTCAATTGTCAGCAGGTGAAATATGAGCATCAGAGACCAGGTGGCTTGCTTCAGCAGATGGTTATTCCCGAGTGGAAGTGGGAGAGGGTCACCATGGATTTTGTGAGTGGTCTTCCTCGGACTTTGAAGAAGTTCGATGCTATTTGGGTGATTGTGGATCGGCTGACCAAGTCTGCGCACTTTATCCCTGTGTTTACTACCTATTCTTCAGAGCGGTTGGCAGGGATCTATATCCGGGAGATTGTTCGGTTGCATGGTGTTCCGGTCTCCATCATCTCAGATAGAGGTACTCAGTTTACTTTGCAGTTTTGGAGAGCCGTGAAGAGAGAGTTGGGTATTCAGGTAGAGTTGAGCACATCGTTTCATCCTCAGATAGACGGACAGTCCGAGAGTACTATTCGGATATTGGAGGACATGTTGCGTGCTTGTGTTATTGACTTTGGAGGTTCATGGGATAAATTTCTACCACTTGCAGAGTTTGCTTACAACAACAGCTACCAGTCGAGTATTCAGATGACTCCATGTGAGGCTTTATACGGGAGGCGGTGTAGATCTCTGGTTGATTGGTTCGAGCCCGGCGAGGCTAGACTATTGGGACAGATTTGGTTCAGGATGCCTTAGAGAAGTTGAAGGTGATTCAGGAGAGGCTTCGTACAGCGTAGTCGCGTCAGAAGAGTTTTGCAGATCGGAAGGTTCGATATGTGTCCTACATGGTCGGTGAGAAGGTCTTGCTGAAGGTTTCGCCCATAAAGGGTGTTATGAGGTTTGGGAAGAAAGGAAAGTTGAGTCCTCGGTTCATTGGGCCTTTTGAGGTGCTTCGGAGGATTGAGGAGGTGGCTTATGAGCTTGCTTTGCCACCTAGCCTGTCGAGTGTGTATCCGGTATTTCATGTTTCTATGCTCCGGAAGTATATTGGGGATCCGTCTCATGTTTTGGACTTCAGCACGGTTCAGTTGGATGATGATTTGACCTTTGATATGGAGCTAGTAGCTATTTTGGGTCACCAAGTTCGGAAGTTGAGGTCAAAGGATATAACTTCAGTGAAAGTGCAGTGGCCTCATACGGTGCCATCTGAATACTGGACTGATAGTTGTTGTTGTAGGCAAAATCTGCAAGTGGTAAAAATGCAACCCAAGAACCTCCAAATCCAATCACGCAGGCACGCAACATATCCTCCAATATCTGAATAGTACGCTCGGACTATCCGTCCGTCTGAGGATGAAATTCTGAACTCAACTCCACCTGAGTGCCCAACTCGTGCTGAAAAGTCCTCCAAAACTGAGAAGTGAACTGTGTACCTCTATCCGAAATAATAGCAACTGGAACACCATGCAACCGCACAATATCCTGAATAAAGATCCTAGCCAGCCGTTCCGCATAATATGTGGTACACACCGAAATGGAATGCGCTGACTTGGTCAGCCTATCCACAACGACCCAAATCGAATCAAAATTCTTCAAAGTCCGAGGAAGGCCATAGTAACTCTCTCCCATTTCCACTCAGGAATAGTAACTCTCTCCCATTTCCACTCAAGAATAATCATCTGCTGAAGCAAACCGCCCGGTCTCTGATGCTCATATTTCACCTGCTAACAGTTGAGACACCGAGCCACATATCCCACAATGTCTTTCCTCATTCTCCTCCACCAGTAATGTTGTCTCAAGTCTTGATACATCTTCGCGGCACCCGGATGGATGGAATACCGCGAACTGTGGGCCTCCTCAAAAATCAAATCTTTAAGCCCATCAACATCGGGCACACAAATACGGCCCTGCATCCTCAATACGCCATCATCACCTATAGTCACATCTTTGGCATTATCATGCTGAACTCTGTCCTTAAGGACAAGCAAATGCGGATCATCATATTGGTGCTCTCTGATGTGATCATATAAGGAAGATCGAGAAACCACACTAGCCAATACCCGGCTAGGCTCAGAAATATCTAACCGCACCAACTGATTGGCCAAGTTCTGAACATCAACTGCAAGAGGCCTCTCCCCAACTGGGATGTAAGCCAAACTCTCCATACTGACTGCCTTTCGGCTCAACGCATCAGCCACTACATTGGCCTTTCTCGGATGATATAGAATGGTAATATCATAGTCTTTAAGTAACTCAAGCCATCTCCGCTACCTCAAATTAAGATCTTTCTGTTTAAATAAATGCTAAAGACTGCGATGATCAGTGAATACCTCACAAGATACGCCATATATATAGTGCCTCCAAATTTTTAAGGCATGAACTATAGCAGCCAACTCCAAATCATGAACAAGGTAGTTCTTCTCATGGGGCTTCAACTGACGAGAAGCATAAGTAATAACTCTACCCTCCTGCATTAGCACACAACCAATCCCAACTCTGGAAGCATCACAATATACCGTGTATGAACCTGTAGTTGATGGTAACACCAACACTGGAGCTGTGGTCAGAAATGCCTTGAGCTTCTGAAAGCTCTCCTTACACTCACCGGACCATACAAATGGGGCACCTTTCTGAGTCAACTTGCTCAAAGGCGATGCAATAGAAGAAAACCCCTGAACAAATCGGCAATAATAGCCTGCTAGCCCAAGAAAACTCCGAATCTCTGTGACTGAGGACGGTCTAGACCAACTCTGCACTGCTTCTATCTTCCTTGGATCAACCTGTATACCCTCGCTGGACACTCTGTGTCCCAAAAATGCCACAGAACTTAGCCAAAATTCACATTTGGAGAATTTTGCATAAAGCTTCTGCTCTCTCAATCTCTGCAACACCTTCACGCAAATGCTGGGCATGCTCCTCCTGGCTACGCGAGTACACCAGGGTATCATCAATGAATACAATAACAAATGCATCCAAATAAGGCTAAAATACATTGTTCATCAAATGCATGAACACTGTTGGGGCATTGGTCAGCCCGAAAGACATAACCAAAAATTCATAGTGACCATATCTAGTCCTGAAGGCAGTCTTGGGAATATCCGACTCCCTGATTTTCAACTGGTGATAGCCCGAACGGAGATCAATCTTAGAAAATACCCTCGCTCCCTGAAGCTGATCAAATAAGTCATCAATGCAAGGCAAAGGATACTTGTTCTTCACTGTTACCTTATTCAACTGCCTATAATCAATGCACATTCTCATTGTGACATCTTTCTTCTTCACAAATAAAATAGGTGCACCCCACGGGGACACGCTAGACCGAATGAAGCCCTTATCTAGGAGTTCCTGAAGCTGTTCCTTCAATTCTTTCAGCTTTGCTGGTGCCATACGATATGGCGGAATAGAAATGGGCTGAGTGCCCGGCACTAAGTCAATGCCAAAATCAATATCCCTATCCGGCGGCATGCCCGACAGGTCTGCAGGAAATACATCAGGAAAGTCCCTCACAACTGGGACAGAATCAATACTAGGGGTCTCAGCTCCAACATCCCGCACAAAAGCCAGATATGATAGATAACTCTTCCCAACCATACGCTGGGCTTTCAAGAAAGAAATTACTCTGCTAGAGACATAATCAGTCATGCCACGCCACTCGATCCACGGAACACCCGAAATAGCCAAAGTAACTATCTTAGCATGACAGTCTAGAATAGCATGATATGGAGATAACCAATCCATGCCCAGAATAATATCAAAATCTACCATGCTTAACAACAGTAGATCAACTCGGGTCTCCAGACCCCCAATAATCACAGCATATGACCGATACACACGGTCCACAACAATAGTATCGCCCATCGGGGTAGACACATGAACAGGTAAAGTAAGAGACTCCCGAGGCATACTCAAATGACGGGTAAAATATGAAGACACATAAGAATAGGTGGATCCCAGATCAAATAAGACAGAGGCATTTGTGTGGCAGATTGAGATAATACCTGTGATAACAGCATCTGACGCAAGAGCATCTGCCCGGTCTGGAATAGCATAAAACCGAGCCGGACCACCGCCTACTCGACCTCCCCCTCTGGGGCGGCCTCTAGCTGCCTGACCCTCACCTTTAGCTGACTGGGTGGGTGCTGAAGTAGCTGTTGCAGAAGATGAGGACTGACCCCTCTACTGTAATGAACTAGCGGTATCATGAGGACACTGCTTCCACACATGTCCTAACTCTCCGCACTCATAATAACCCCTATATGCTGGAGGATGGGACTAAAAAGAACCCCTCGCACCGGAGTGACTAGCTGGTGCACTCGGTGCAGAAGGACCCTGAACTAACGGGGCACGTCAAGAACTTTGAGTTGGAAGGGCACTGAGTCATGACTGGCCCTGCTGAAATCCCTGATGACCACGGCCTGAAGATGGCCCGCGGTACTCTGGACGAGCTGACTGATAAGGCCTGTAAGAAAGACCTCTACTCTACTGAAACTGGCCCCTAGACGGAGTACCACTGTGACTACATGATCCACGAGGCCTCTTAGCCTCCCGCTCCTCTCTCTCTAGACGACGATCCATCTCAATGTCGCGAGCAACATCTACTGCATCCTCAAAAGTATGGCTCAGAATCCTTTCTCGAGCCATCAGAATACGAATGGGATAATTAAGCCCATCCATGAACCTCCTAATCCTTTCCCGATTAGTCGGGACCATCCATGGAGCATAACGAGCCAGCTCCGAGAACCTCACCTCATACTGAGATACGGTCATATCTCCCTGACGAAGATACTCTAACTGCCTGCACATCTCCTCTCTCTGAGATCGTGGTATCCACTTCTCTAGAAAGAGAGTGGAGAACTCCTGCCAGGATAAGGGCGCTGAACCTACCGGCCTACGCCGCTCATATGTCTCCCACCAAGTGAAAGCTGCACCTGAGAACTGAAAAGTAGTAAAGGATACACTGCTAGCCTCCAAGATCCCTGCTGTCCTCAGCATACGTCTACACTTGTCAAGAAAACCTTGGGCATCCTCGCCCTGAGCACCACTGAAAGTAGGAGGTGCAAGTCTGCTGAATCTCTCAAGACGACGCTGCTCATCGTCTGGCATAACTGGGATCATATTATCTTGAACCGGTGCAACCGGCTGAACTGGGGCAACCTGTTGTACTGGTGGTGCCTCTGGTATATGTAATCCCTGCACTACTGGCTCAGGTGTGCGAGCAGCGAGGGTCTGATTACCTCCCCCTGCTAGTGAAGTAGTTGCTGCAGTAGTGGCTGAAACTGCCTGAGCCAGGCCAGTGCAAACTGTCAGAATCTGAGCCAGGGCCTCCTGAAGACCCGGAATAACAATAGGCACAGCTGGTGCCTGAGCAGGTGCTGCTGGAGTCTCTGCAACTGGAGCCTGATCCTGAGCCGGGGCAACTGGTGGGTCTACAGATGCTTCCCTGCGGCTCTACCTCGACCACGACCGCGTCCACGGCCTCTGATGGCCTCAGTAGGTGGCAATGGTGGTCGTCCGTCCTGTCTATTAGCGCGTGTTCTCGCCATCTGTGAGAGAATAGAAATACAAAATTTAGTTTTCGGACCAACAAAGTCGCACGACAAGAATTTCCAAGAATATGAAATTTTCCTAAAGGTTCTGCAGCCTCTCAAGGATTAATACAGACCTCTCCGTACTGATCCGCGAGACTCTACTAAACCAGCTTATGACTCGCGAGACCTAGTAACCTAGTCTCTGATACCAACTTGTCACGACCCAAAATCCCAACCCGGTCGTGATGGCGCCTCTCGTGAGGACAAGGCCAGCCAATCAACAAAACAGTACATCTCTTTATAATTACTTAGTAGGAATAAGTCTAAATCATGGGCAATATAATCTTAAATGCGAAATAAATGTGATAGAACAAGGAAAACCCTCTCAACTTAGCCCGAAATCCGGGTGTCACAAGTCATGAGCTACTACAGAGTTTACTAATATTTTACAAAGTCTGGAATTATCATAAATAACAAAGATAAGGGAGAAAACTAGGCTGCGGACGTCAACAGCTACCTCGCTACTCCTACTCACCGCCTGGTCTGGAAAGAATCAGCGGTTAGGAGCGAACTCAGCTCTGCCTGTATCTGCACACATGGTGCAGGGAGTAATGTGAGTACTCTGACCCAGTGAGTAATAAAAATAAATAACGACTGAAAACATGAAATCTCATAACGGCACAATATAGCACTATCCCAAGCAGTAAAATTAGTTATACAGTAAAATAGTGAGTATCAGAAAATTCTTCTTTTAAAACAGTAAAGACAAATAATTTCCACAGAAAGGATAAATCAAAAGCTTGCCCCTCGGGCTCAATATGTAAATCTCAGTATAGTATCAGCCCCTCGGGCTCACTCCCAACTCACCAGCACCCAACATCATCCCGTCGGGCTCACTCCCAACTCACCACACACAAGCAACGGCCTCTCGGGCCCACTCCCAACTTACCTGGGTACCCTGCACTCACTGAGGGTGTGTACAGACTCCGGAGGGGCTCCTACAGCCCAAGCGCAATATCAATAGGCCTGAAAGCCTTCACACATCACACACGAGGCCTGAAAGCCTCCTCATATAACACTCGAGGCCTGAAAGCCTCCTCACATCACTCAACATATCCTCACGTATGGCCCTCGGCCTCAATCAGTCTAGAAAATAATCATAAGCCTCTTGGGCATCAGTAAAACAATAGTGCTCAGCTCAACGGCATTATAAATATCATTAAATCTCGAGTTGAGTATAAATGTAGTTGTGTTCACAAAATAATATAATTCAATTGGATTGAGTTCAAATAATATTTCAATTCGTGAGGAAAATAGTGATATAAATTCACAAAAGATTTCAGATAATTGGCACGAAACCCAAATATGGCAATAAGCCCAATCATAGTGAAAACAATAAATCTTTATCAATTACGCGGTAAAAATATCAACTGGGATGGACCAAGTCACAATCCCCAATAGTAAATGACCCCGCGCTCGTCATACAATGCGTGTCTCATCTCAACATAGCAGTATGTTGTGCAATCCGAGGTTTCAAACCCTCAGTGCATCATTTAAAATCATTACTCACCTCAAGACGGTCCAATGTCTACTCCGCTATGCCCTTGCCTCTCAAATTTACCTCTTCGCGCGTCGAGTCTGGTCAAAACCACAACGAATACATTACAATAGGCTAAGGGAATATAACCCAATCGAAAAGACTCGAAAAATATCGAAATTCACGAAATTCGCAAAACCTGAGCCCCGGGCCCACTTCTAGAAAAATTACGAAAGTCACATCACCGGATTCCTCGTCTCTCCACGAGTTCGTACATATAAAATTTACCAAAATCGGAGTTCAAATGACCCCTCAAATCTTCAAATCTTATTTTCAAATCCCTAGGCCTAAATCTTCAATTTACTCCTCAAAAACATGTAATCTAGTCGGATTATTCGATGATAATTCAATAATATGGAGTAGAAATAATCACAAGTGACTTACCTCAAGATTTCCCAAGATTTCTTGCTAAAAATCGCCCAAAATCCGAGCTTGGAAGTCAAAAAAAATGACCAAACTCGGACTGCTGGACATTAAATCTGTCCAGAAATTTTCGGTACTGTTCACGTGGGGGCACTGTTCATGCACATGAGGTCACTGTTCACTGTTCACCTGCGCGGGTACTGTTCACTGCTGTAGAAAATACAGTTGCTTTTAAGAAATTTGCAGCTCAGCCATTTTTCACTAAAATGGCTCTAACTCCACCACACGAACTCAGAATTAGACGATTCTTGTTCCTACGAGTCACAAATAATAATACGAACACAACCCTTTAATATAAACTCAATTCGGAGCTTATTTGCCCAGTTCAATACCCATTTCGCTCGTTAAACAATTAACTCACATTTCACGTCAAAAACCCAATCGCGACTTGATGAAATTAAACCAAAATTTCCAGATCAGTCCTATAATTCATGATTTAAATTCTGGAAGTCTTGAAATCAAATTTGGATCTCTGGAACTAAAAATGAACCTTTAGATCATTACATTTATGCTCAAAACGGCAAAAATCTTCCAAAAATGACCCGTTGGGCATCCGAAACACACCTGAGGCCTCCGGGACCCCGACCAATAGTACCAACCAGTCCCAAAATACATTACAGACTTGCTCGAGGCCTCCAATAACATCAAACAATGCTAAAATCATGAATCAACCTCCAATCCAAGTTTTATGAACTTTAGAATTTCCAACTTCTATTTCCGATGCCGAAACCTATCAAATCACGTCCGATTGACTTCAAATTTTGCACACTAGTCCAAAATGATATAACGAAGCTACAGAAATTCTTGAAATTCCATTCCGACCGTCGGATCAAAATTTCATCTATCAACCGGAAATCGCCAAAATACTAACTTTGCCAAAATAAGCTAATTTCTTCCCCGGACCTCCAAAATTAATTCCGATTGCGCTCCTAGGCCTTAAATCATCCCCCGAAACTAACCGAATCATCGGAATTTAATTCCGAGCCCTCTAACTCATAAGTCAATGTCCGGTTGACTTTTCTAAACTAATTCTTCCTTAAAGAGACTAATTGTCCCATTTCATACCAAACTCGATCCGAATTGACTCAAATTCACCAAGTACACATATTGAAACATGAATAAGCATTTAACGGGGAATATGGGATGAAAATACAGTAAACGAATGTTCGGGTCGTTACAATATGTCACGAGCCGAGTGATGATGCCACGAGGTGGCTTGATATAGCGCTTTTGCCGTAAGGGGCCCCTCCGGAATCTGTACACCCACAGTGAGCGCAGATAACCATTGTTCTGAGTGATTGATGCTATGCCCGTGGGGCTGATATGAGCGATTGTGAGGTAGCCCGAGGGGCTGATACTATTTTGAGAGTGAGCCCGAGGGGCTGATACTGTGCTGAGCGATTGATACTGTGCCCGAGGGGCGGATTTCCACTTGTTATTTACCTATTAAATTACCTGTTTTAAAAAGGAATATCATTTGATTTCTTCACTGATTTACTGCTTTAAGTGATTTTTACTGCTTGATATGGAATTGCTTTGTGCCTTTACGTGTTTTCATACTTTCAGCCATTATTTATAAATATTACTCGTTGAGTCGGAGTATTCACATTACTCCCTGCACCATGTGTGCAGATTTAGGTATAGTAGAGTTCGCACCTGAGCGTTGATTCCGTCCAGGCTAGGCAGTGATTTGGAGTTACGAGGTAGCTGTTAACGTCCGTAGCCCCTTGTCCCTCTTATCCTCTCTCATTTATGTTTTCTTCAGACTGTTGTATCGGATTCCATACTTTGTAGACCTATAGCAGATTCTGTAGTAGCTCATGACTTGTGACACCCCGGTTTGGGCTGTGTCGAGATGGTTTCCACTGTTGTTATCGTTAAAGTTTTTGCAACCTATGGATATTATATTATGTTTATTACTGTTTATGATAATTAACTGCTTAAAGAGGTGTCCAGTTTTTGTCTGGCTGGCCTTGTCTTCACGAGAGGCGCCATCACGACTTGGTTCGGGAATTGGGTCGTGACACATGCTGTTTAATACTTTTGATTAACATAGTATGCTGGTCAGTCCAAGGCTGCCTATGATCCTTTTTCATCCTGTCATACAGAGGGGCTAGATCACGAGATAAACTTTTGTAGAAAGGAGATATATAATTCAAACTTCCCAAAAATCTTTGTAATTGAGTCTTGTCAGTAATAACATCAAGACATTTTGAAGCAAAATCAATCGATCTTCGTATCGGGGTAATTTTTCCTTGGCAAATATTATGGCTTAAAAATCGAACATTATTTTGGAATAGACTCATTTTTTGTTTAGAAATAACTAAGCCGTTTTGTATTATAATTTTCTTAAAAATATCAAGATGCTTAATATGCATCTCTAATGTTTTAGAAAATACTAATATGTCATCAATATAAACGATGATAAAATCTAGATAAGGGTTAAAAATATCATTCATAATTTTCTGAAATTCAGAAGGGGCATTTTTTAAACCAAAAGGCATGACATTCCATTCATATTGACCAAATGGAACATTAAAAGCAGTTCTATAAGTATGCTCTTTAAAAATTTAAATTTGCCAATATCCAAATTTTAAATCGAATTTTGAAAATATATTGGCGTCATATAATCTAGATAGCAGATCTCTTTTATTGGGGATAGGATATCTAATCCATTTCAGATGTTTATTCAAAGGTTTATAATTTATAACTAATCTAGGAATACCACGTTCCTTTTCCGCAACATTATTAACATAAAAGGCAGAACATGACCAAGGAGATTTTGAGGGTTTTATCAAACCCTTTTGTAACAAATTATCAATTTCATTTTTGCAGAATTCGAGCAATTCAGAATTCATCTAGCAAGGTCGAGATTTAGTGGGGATATCATCCTCGGAGAAGTTTTCTTCGTAAGGAAGAGTTACAATATGCCTTTTTCGGTTCAAAAAGGCACTAGGGTGATCGGCGCAAACATCAACATCCATCTGTTCAGCAATCAATTTAATCTTTTGCTGAACCTTAACAGATTGTAAAGTATAGAATATATTGATGCTCAATATTTCTAATTGTAATGAATCAACATGCCTTTGTTTCATATTAATCAAGTCGTTAATATCTCTAGTTACGGGATCTGTAACAAAAGAATAACTTATCTCTTTATCTTGATAAGTAGCAGAAAAACCTTGTGCATTTATGTTATTAAATGGGTAAATAGCATTAATAAAAGGTGTTCCAAGTATAATCGGAGGGTATAACTGATTTTTTACCAAAAAGAAGAAACGAGGAATACAAACTCTATTTTGGCAAATACGAGTATTTGGTAATTTATACTCTATATCTAAAGCATGACCAAAAGCAGATTTTACCAAATGAGTGGTCTTTTGAAAATATTTAGTAAGAACAAGACCCTCTTGAATACAACTTACATCTGCTAAACTATCAATCATTGCTACATCAGTTAGAGAGAAACTATTATCAATCAAGATAGTACATTTAATGTACCATTTATGAGCCGTAACAACCTGCATCATTCCTAAAAACATATCAGAATTTTCATTAATCGAATCATTCTTATCAGAAATTTATTTTCCCTTTTCATTTGAAAATTCGACAAATTCCTATAGCCGAAAAATCAGTTGGAAAATCAGTTAGAGAATTATTTTTCTCAATTTGAGTAATCCGGTGATCACAAATCATTTGATTTTGTTTAAGAGACTTAATATCCCTTTTCAAATTTTTAATTTCGATTTTCAAATCATCAAACGAAGTATCTCTGCTTGGCGTATTTGTCTTATGAAGACGTTTATTAACTTCAGACAAAGAATATGGCGCAAAATATTCAAATTCGTTTTGTGGTCTTTCAAAAAGCTTTGAAACACTAGAACTAGAACTTTCAGTCAAATTTATAATTTTTTTATGAATTTTTTCATCAGTAATTTCCTTTAAAAGTTCTATTAAATTGTCAGATGTAATAGTTTTTATATTCAAATGTTGAAATTGTGATTTCAATTTATAAAACTCATCATCATCGCAAGTGCAAATATTACCTTTACAAGCGGTGCAAGTATTATCCAAATCATTACTACTTTCAGATCAATCTCAGCTTCGGACTCAGTCTCAGAACAAGTATAATCAGAATCTGATCCGGAAGTGTATAACAAGTTATAAACTTTGTCATGTAACACATCGTCTAGTTCTAAGGCCTTTAGCTTTTGAAGTTTGCAATTTGGAGCGATATGCCCAAAATTTTCACACTTATAACACTGAATATCAGCGAGATCTCTCTTTGATATATTCTTCGTAAATCGAGTAGATTTGCGATGCGCTTTTCTAGTATCACACTCTTCCTTAAATCTATTTCTAGATCTCTTTTTCTTATACGGGCTATCAGGGTTAGGATACCTATGATATCTATTTTTCTTCTTCTTCTTAGTTTGAGTAGAGGTTCCGGGTAAACCGAACTGTTTATAGAAGTCACCTAATTGGGATTTCTCTTTAAGATTATCAATCATAAGCTGTCTAGAAAGCTTCAGCTCATTACACAAGTTTAATCCTTCTTGTGTACACACTCCTATAAGTTTACCATAGGTATAATTTCCGTACGGATTTTCCCCGTAGCTACCTCTTAACGCTTTTCTTACTCTTTCAGCGAATAAGGAGGGAAGACCGTCTATAAACTTAGATTTCCAATGTTCATACTTGTTTTCGGGTAGCTCCATAACCCTACTCATAAAAGTATCTTTGTACCATCTAAATTCACTAAGGGTCCTACATCTTTATACCAAATTAGCATTCATCAAGCAAGGTCGAGATTTAGTTGTGATATCATCCTCGGAGAAGTTTTCTTCGTAAGGAAGAGTTACAATATGCCTTTTTCGGTTCAAAAAGGCACTAGGGTGATCGGCGCAAACATCAACAGCCATCTGTTCAGCAATCAATTTAATCTTTTGCTGAACCTTAGCAGATTGTAAAGTATCGAATATATTCATTCTCAATATTTCTAATTGTAATGAATCAACATGCCTTTGTTTCATATTAATCAAGGCGTTAATATCTCTAGTTACGGGATCTGTAACAAAAGAACAACTTATCTCTTTATCTTGATAAGTAGCAGAAAAACCCTGTGCATCTATGTTATTAAAATGGTAAATAGCATTAATAAAAGGGGTTCCAAGTATAATCAGAGGGTATAACTGATTTTTTACCAAAAAGAAGAAATGAGGAATACAAACTCTATTTTGGCAAATACAAGTATTTGGTAATTTATACTCTATATCTAAAACATGACCAAAAGCAGATTTTACCGAATGAGTGGTCTTTTGAAAATATTTAGTAAGAACAAGACCCTCTTGAATACAACTTACATCTGCTAAACTATCAATCATTGCTACATCAGTTAGAGAGAAACTATTATCAATCAAGATAGTACATTTAATGTACCACTTATGAGCC
The DNA here is from genome assembly GCF_000715075.1 of Nicotiana tabacum. Classification (NCBI taxonomy): domain Eukaryota; kingdom Viridiplantae; phylum Streptophyta; class Magnoliopsida; order Solanales; family Solanaceae; genus Nicotiana; species Nicotiana tabacum. Next base: position 103,108,122 of record NC_134097.1, read on the forward strand.
GTAACAACCTGCATCATTCCTAAAAACATATCAGAATTTTCATTAATCGAATCATTCTTATCAGAAATTTCTTTTCCCTTTTCATTTGAAAATTCGAAAATTCCTTTAGCCGAAAAATCAGTTGGAAAATCAGTTAGAGAATTATTTTTCTCAATTTGAGTAATCCGGTGATCACAAATCATTTGATTTTGTTTAAGAGACTTAATATCTCTTTTCAAATTTTCAATTTCGATTTTCAAATCATCAAACGAAGTATCTCTGCTTGGTGTATTTGTCTTATGAAGACGTTTATTAACTTCAGACAAAGAATATGGCGCAAAATATTCAAATTCGTTTTGTGGTCTTTCAAAAAACTTTGAACCACTAGAACTAGAACTTTCAGTCAAATTTATAATTTTTTTATGAATTTTTCATCTGTAATTTCCTTTAAAAGTTCTATTAAATTGTCAGATGTAATAGTTTTTGTATTCAAATCTTGAAATTGTGATTTCAATTTATAAAACTCATCATCATCGCAAGTGCAAATATTACCTTTACAAGCGGTGCAAGTATTATCCAAATCTTTACTACTTTCATATAAATCTATCAGATCAATCTCGCTTCGGACTCAGTCTCAGAACAAGTATAATCAGAATCTGATCCGGAAGTGTATAACAAGTTATAAACTTTGTCATGTAACACATCGTCTAGTTCTAAGGCCTTTAGCTTTTGAAGCTTGCAATTTGGAGCGATATGCCCAAATTTTTCACACTTATAACACTTAATACCAGCAAAATCTCTCTTTGATCTATTCTTCGTAAATCGGGTAGATTTGCGATGCGCTTTTCTAGTATCACACTCTTCCTTAGATCTATATCTAGATCTCTTTTTCTTATACGGGCTATCAGGGTTAGGATAACTATGATATCTATTTTTCTTCTTCTTCTTACTTTTAGTAGAGGTTCGGGGTAAACCGAACTGTTTATAGAAGTCACCTAATTGGGATTTCTCTTTAAGCTTATCAATCATAAGCTGTCTAGAAAGCTTCAGCTCATTACACAAGTTTAATCCTTCTTGTGTACATACTCCTATAAGTTTACCATAGGTATAATTTCTGTACGGATTTTCCCCGTAACTACCTCTTAACGCTTTTCTTACTCTTTCAGCGAATAAGGAGGGAAGACCGTCTATAAACTTAGCTTTCCAATGTTCATACTTGTTTTCGGGTAGCTCCATAACCCTACTCATAAAAGTATCTTTGTACCATCTAAATTCACTAAGGGTCCTACATCTTTATACCTAATTAGCATTCATCTAGCAAGGTCGAGATTTAGTGGGGATATCATCCTCGGAGAAGTTTTCTTCGTAAGGAAGAGTTACAATATGCCTTTTTCGGTTCAAAAAGGCACTAGTGTGATCGGCGCAAACATCAACAACCATCTGTTCAGCAATCAATTTAATCTTTTGCTGAACCTTAGCAGATTGTAAAGTATCAAATATATTCATGCTCAATATTTCTAATTGTAATGAATCAACATGCCTTTGTTTCATATTAATCAAGGCGTTAATATCTCTAGTTACGGGATCTGTAACAAAAGAACAACTTATCTCTTTATCTTGATAAGTAGCAGAAAAACCTTGTGCATCTATATTATTAAAATGGTTAATAGCATTAATAAAAGGGGTTCCAAGTATAATCGGAGGGTATAACTGATTTTTTACCAAAAAGAAGAAATGAGGAATACAAACTCTATTTTGACAAATACGAGTATTTGGTAATTTATACTCTATATCTAAAGCATGACCAAAATCAGATTTTACCAAATGAGTGGTCTTTTGAAAATATTTAGTAAGAACAAGACCCTCTTGAATACAACTTACATCTGCTAAACTATCAATCATTGCTACATCAGTTAGAGAGAAACTATTATCAATCAAGATAGTACATTTAATGTACCACTTATGAGCCGTAACAACCTGCATCATTCCTAAAAACATATCAGAATTTTCATTAATCGAATCATTCTTATTAGAAATTTCTTTTCCCTTTTCATTTGAAAATTCGAAAATTCCTTTAGCCGAAAAATCAGTTGGAAAATCAGTTAGAGAATTATTTTTCTCAATTTGAGTAATCCGGTGATCACAAATCATTTGATTTTGTTTAAGAGACTTAATATCTCTTTTCAAATTTTCAATTTCGATTTTCAAATCATCAAACGAAGTATCTCTGCTTGGCGTATTTGTCTTATGAAGATGTTTATTAACTTCAGACAAAGAATATGGCGCAAAATATTCAAATTCATTTTGTGGTCTTTCAAAAAACTTTGAACCACTAGAACTAGAACTTTCAGTCAAATTTATAATTTTGTATGAATTTTTCATCAGTAATTGCCTTTAAAGGTTCTATTAAATTGTCAGATGTAATAGTTTTTATACTCAAATCTTGAAATTGTGATTTCAATTTATTAAACTCATCATCATCGCAAGTGCAAATATTACCTTTACAAGCAGTGCAAGTATTATCCAAATCTTTACTACATTCAGATCAATCTCAGCTTCGGACTCAGTCTCAGAACAAGTATAATCAGAATGTGATCCGGAAGTGTATAACAAGTTATAAACTTTGTCATGTAACACATCGTCTAGTTCTAAGGCCTTTAGCTTTTGAAGCTTGCAATTTGGAGCGATATGCCCAAATTTTCCACACTTATAACACTTAATATCAGCGAGATCTCTCTTTGATCTGTTCTTCGTAAATCGAGTAGATTTGCGATGCGCTTTTCTAGTATCACACTCTTCTTTAGATCTATATCTAGATCTCTTTTTCTTATACGGGCTATCAGGGTTAGGATACCTATGATATCTGTTTTTCTTCTTTTTCTTACTTTGAGTAGAGGTTCCGGGTAAACCGAACTGGGTACAGAAGTCACCTAATTGGGATTTCTCTTTAAGCTTATCAATCTTAAGCTGTCTAGAAAGCTTCAGCTCATTACACAAGTTTAATCCTTCTTGTGTACACACTCCTATAAGTTTACCATAGGTATAATTTCTGTACGGAATTTCCCCGTAACTACCTCTTAACGCTTTTCTTACTCTATTAGCGAATAAGGAGGGAAGGCCGTCTATAAACTTAGCTTTCCAATGTTCATACTTGTTATCGGGTAGCTCCATAACCCTACTCATAAAAGTATCTTTGTACCATCTAAATTCACTAAGGGTCCTACATCTAAGCCCATTTAGTAAAGTACTGATGGTCTCATGCTGATTGGTAAATCTACCGTTAAAATGTTCTAGAATTGTAAGGATAAGGGTATAAATAACATCTTCTCTACCTTTAACTAGAGCCATGCCTATATTATCAACCCCTTCGTCAATGGCGGTAGCATTAATAAATGTTGCCTTTTCTTCAACGGATAGATAGTTATTCCACCAGCCACGAAGCTGGCCAGTAAAGCCTGCAATAATCATTTTGCAAATTGTTCTATCTGTGTTCTTAACACTTTTACATATATTTGAGTACATAAGCATTCTATGTACAAGAATAGTTAACTGTCTATCAGTTAAGCTATCAAGATTCCATTCATAAATTTCGGAACCGCTGTAAGACGTACTAGTCTGATTCCAATCGCGTTTCTCTATTAACACATCTTGAGGAGTAGGACGGGAATAATAGTAAGTTTACATCCGGGGTTTGTCGGCATACTTACTGTTGGGTTTAATTAAACCCTTGAGCTTATTAAGCTCTAACCACGTTTCAATTTTGTAATCAGAAATAGTCTCAATTTTATCAGTAAAATTTTTTAATAAATCAATTGGTCTAATATTTAAACCAGAAAGTTTCTTATCAAGAAGGTCTGCTAAGTCATCAAGAGATTTGAATTTAAAATCTTGAACCTCAGGAGGCCTTTGAACATGAGTAAGAACTGTTTGATCAACCGGTTTGATTCCCGAAGTGGAGGCAATATCGGTTGGTCATTTGTTAGTACTCATCCTGGTTTAATTTCCCAACTACTTGGAATTTAAATTCGGTTATATCCCCAAGTTAGATTACTAATGACTTGTCAAATACTGATTGTTCGCATGTTACTCAAAACCCGAATGGTAGGATTTGTATTCAATTTGATGATAAGTCTACTATTTATAATAGACATTCGTTTTCTAGTCATAGACTTTTACCTGCTATTCAACATATTTCTCCTGTCGAGCCAGTATATGGTCCATCTCAAAATCGTGCAGCATCGTTACATACTATCGCTACAAAGGTGAGTAATAAGTCTGTCGAAAGGGTTAAAATTAACCCACAAACAAATATTGTTCAAGACAATGACAATATTTCTGATAAGGATATTCCTTATGTATCTGAAATGGATTTTGACCCCAATGATACTTAATGATTCCACACCAAATTGATTTAGCCAAGGTTCACGGTCAAGAAATTATATTCAAAAAGAATTTTTTAGTGATAAATGGAGCCAGTTAAAAACTTGGTTTTTTGATACTTATAGCAAAGAAGATTTAAACAGTATTTCTCAAGAATTTTACCAAAATTATTCTTTGCATAATCAAATTATGTATTTTGTTCCTTGGTTTATAACAACTTATTTGCCTCTTTATATAAAGGTGTTAGAAAGATCTTATAAAGATGGAAGTGGTAATATTACTAAAGCCATTTACCCTCTTCAAGCCCCCTTTATTTTACCTAATAATACTGGTATTACCTTCACTGCTTTCCAAAAATTTGTTGACGATAATGTTGCAGCTGTTAGTATCGTAGAAATTAATAAATTGATTTCTCAAAACAATTATTTGGGTTTATATGTAAAAATTTTAGGAGTACATATCGGTTTTATTGTTAAAAATTGGATGATTTGACTGCTTTAATAAAGAAGATGAGTACTAACAAAGGACCAACCGATATTGCCTCCACTTCGGGAATCAAACCGGTTGATCAAACAGTTCTTACTCATGTTCAAATGCCTCCTGAGGTTCAAGATTTAAAATTCAAATCTCTTGATGACTTAGCAGACCCTCTTGATAAGAAACTTTCTGGTTTAAATATTAGACCAATTGATTTATCAATTTTTTTTGATGTGACGACCCGTCCAGTCGTCTCATGAGTTACCGCTCTGTTTCCCCCATTTTAGCTTCTTTACTCTTCGTTATCCGTGTTTTATGTGATCGAGTTGGTTAGTTCGAGTTCGGAGAGGATTTGGTAAGAAATGAGACACTTAGTCTTTTTTAAGAAGGCTTAAGTTGGAAAAGTCAACCAGGTGTTGACTTATGTGTTCGAAGGCTCGAAAGTGAGTTCTGATGGTTCTGTTAGCTTCGGGAGGTGATTTTTGACTTAGGAGCACGATCGGAATGGGTTTTGCAGTTGTAGAGAAGAATTAGGCTTGAATTGGCGAAGTTAGTATTTTGGCGAATTCCGGTTGGTAGGTGAGATTTTGATAGGGGGTTGGAATGGAATTCCGAGAGTTGCAGTAGCTTTTTTAGGTGATTTTGGATGTGTGTGCAAAATTTTAGATCATTCGGAGGTGTTTTGGTCGGATGTTTGATCAAATGCGTATTTCGGAAGTTTTTAAGAAATTTAGGCTTGAATATGATGTAATTTGATGTCTTTGGTGTTGTTTGTGGTGTTTTGATGATTGGAACAAGTTTGAATAATGTTTTAGGATGGGATTGAACTTTTGGTTGAGGTCTCGGGGGCCTCGGGGTGATTTCGGATGGTCAATCGGGCCAATCTTGGTTTTTGAAGTTGTAGATTTCAGCTGAGTGTTGCAGAACATTTTGTTCTCTGCGATCGCAGGAGTGCAATTGCGATCGCATAGAAGGTTTGGGGAAGGCCGTTCTGATTGCTCAATGCGATTGCGGAATAGGGTGTGCGATCGCATAGGTTGAGGAGGTTGTTCATTGCGATCGCATGAGGAGTAATGCGATCGCGTAATGTTAAATGGACCTTAGGTTCTGAGGGGTACTTTGCTCAATGCGATCGCGGAGTAGTGTATGCGATCGCGTAGATTTGATTGGTGAAGCAGTGCGATCGCAGTTAAGGGGTCGTGTTCGCATAGGACATTTTGGAGGCCTGGGAAAGTTGAGCTATGCGATCGCAGAGGCTTGGATGCGATCACATAGAGTAAAATCTGGGCTGACAGAAGGGTTTTAATAAACATTTCACCCGCGAACCAAGTCCCATTTCCTCCATTGTTGAGTAACCTTGGGAGCTTTTGACGAGTATTAAAGAGGGTTTTAACTGGGAATTGATTGGAGGTGAGTCCTATGACCTAGAAACATCATTTAATTGTAGATTCAACATCTAAATTCATGGAAATTTGATTAAAAGGGAAGGATTAGGGCTTGACTTTTAAAATAGAAATTTGGGGGTTTGAGAGAGCATTTGAGCTCGGATTCCAGTAAATTTGATATGTATAGACTCGTGGCGAGATAAGGAATCCGGTGATGTCAGTTTTCTGATTTTTCGAGAAGTGGGCCCGGGGCTCGGGTTTTGCCAACTTCGTGGTTTTCAATATATTTTGAGTCTTTTCGATTGGATTGTATTCCTTTAGTCTATTGTAATGTATTACTTGTGGTTTTGATCAGATTCGACGCTCGAGGAGGTTGATTTGCGAGGCAAGGGAGTAGCAAGCTAGAATTTCGGCCTGCTTGAGGTGAGTAATGGTTGTAAATGATGTCCTGAGGGTTTGAAACCCCGAATTGCACATCGTAGTGCTATATTGAGGCAAGATACGTGTTGGATGATGAGCGTGGGGTCTTTCACTACTGGGGATTGTGACTTGGTCCATCCCGATTGATGATTTTACCGAATATTTAACAGAAATTCAATTGTTATCATCATGATTTGGGTTGATTCCCATATTTGGGCTTCGTGCCAACTATTTGAACCCTTCGGGGATTTTTATCACTATTTCCTCACTACTTGACTTATTATTTGAACTCAGTCCTATTGATATCTACTATTTTACAAACTCAGCCACTTTTACTCAGATTTGAAACTTAAATGATATTTCTACATCATGTTTTGGGCTGAGAACTACTGTTTTACTAATGCCCAAGGGGCTTGTGATTATTTTTGGACTGAGTGAAGCCGACGGCCATATGTGAGGATATGCTGAGTGATATGAGGCCGAGGGCCTGAGATACGTTATATGCCACGAGGTGGCTTGAGTGATGTGAGGCTGAGTGTCGAGTGATGATGCCACGAGGTGGCTTGATATAGCGCTTGGGCCGTAAGGGGCCCCTCCGGAGTCTGCACACCGATAGTGAGCGCGGGTACCCATTGTTCTGAGTGATTGATGCTCTGCCCGAGCGGCTGATATGAGTGATTGTGATGTAGCCCGAGGGGCTGATACTATTTTGAGAGTGAGCCCGAGGGGCTGACACTATTCTGAGTGATTGATACTGAGCCCGAGGGGCTGATACTGTACTGAGAGTGAGCCGAGGGGCTGATACTATGCTGAGCGATTGATACTATGCCCGAGGGGCGAATTATTACTTATTATTTACCTGTTAAATAACCGGTTTTACTTGTTTTAACAGGAATATCATTTGGTTTCTTCACTGATTTACTGCTTTAAGTGATTTTTACTGCTTGATATGGAATTGCTTTATGCCTTTACGTGTTTTCATACTTTCAGCCATTATTTATAGTTATTACTCACTGAGTCGGAGTACTCACATTACTCCCTGCACCGTGTGTGCAGATTCAGGAATAGCAGAGTCTGCACCTGAGCTCTGATTCTGTCCAGGCTAGGCGGTGAATTGGAGTTCCGAGGTAGCTGTTGACGTCCGCCGCCCCTTGTCTCCCTTATCCTATATCATTTATGTTTTCTTCAGACTGTTGTATTGGATTTCGTACTTTGTAGACCTATAGCAGATTTTATAGTAGCTCATGACTTGTGAAACCCCGGTTTGGGTTGTGTCAGGATGGTTCTTGCGGTTATTATCGTTAAATTCCGCAATTTATGAGTATTACATTATATGTTATTACTGTTTATGATGATTAACTGTAAAAAAGAGGTCTTCCTCTTTGGTCTGGCTGGCCTTGTCTTCACGAGAGATGCCATCACGACAGGGTTCGGGGGTTGGGTCGTGACAAGTTGGTATCAGAGCCTAGGTTACTTAGGTCTCACGAGTCATGAGCAGGTTTAGTAGAGTCTCGTGGATCGGTACGGAGACGTCTATATTTATCCTCGAGAGACTGCAGAACCTTTAGGAAAAACTTCATATTCTTGAAACTCTTGTCGTGTGAACTTGTTGGTTCGAGTACTAAACTTCTGATATTTCATTCTCTCATAGATGGTGAGGACGCGAGCTACAGAACGTGGTGGATGACCACTAATGCCACCCACTGAGGCCACCAGAGGCTGTGGACGCGGTCTTGGACGTGGCAGAGGCAGAGCAGTGAGGGCAACACCTGTTGACCCACCAGTTGTGCCCATCGTGGTTCCGGGTCTTCAAGATTCCTTGGCACAGATCTTATCAGTTTGCACTGGCTTGGCTCAGGCAGTTTCAGCCACTACAGCAGCAGCTACTTCACAGGCCGGGGGAGGCAATCAGACCCCCGCTGCTCGCACACCTGAGCAGGTAGTGCAGGGACTACAGACACCGGGGGCACCTCCAGCTCAGCCGGTTGCACCAGCTCAGGAGTTTGTTGTGCCAGTTATGCCAGATGATAAGCAGCGTCATCTTGAGAGGTTTGGTAGACTCCAACCTCCATCATTCAGTAGTGTCGAGGTCGAGAATGCCCAAGGTTTTCTTGATAAGTGTCAGCGGATGCTCCGTACAACAGGGATTCTTGAGACTAGTGGTGTGACATTTACCACCATTCAGTTTACTAGGGGTGCCTTCACATGGTGGGAGGCGTATGAAAGGCGTAGGCCGGTTGGAGCAGCACCCCTTACTTGGCAGCAGTTCTCCACTCTCTTCTTGGAGAATTATGTGTCGCAGTCCCGCAAAGAGGAGCTGCGTAGACATTTCGAGTGGTTGCGACAGGGGGAGTCGAGGTTTTCTGAGTTGGCTCGTCATGCCATTTGGATGGTTCCGACAGATCATGAGAGGATCAGGAGATTTGTTGATGGCCTTAACTATCACCTCCGCATTCTTATGACCCGATAGAGGGTGTTGGGTTCTACGTTTGAGGAGGTGGTTGATATCGCTCGTGAGATTGAGACGGTTCACCATCAGGATCGAGAGGAGAGGGAGGCCAATAGGCCTCGAGGATCTGGCAGTTATAGTGGTGCTTCTTCTAGGGGCCAGTCTCAGCATGGTAGGGGCCGTTCTTTTAGGCATACTCAGTCAACCCGCCCAGAGTATCGCAGGGCATCTTCAGGTCATGGTCATCATGGATCTCAGCGGGGCTAGTCATCACTCAGTGCCCTTCCAGCCCAGAGTTTATCTCGTGCTCCGTTAGCTCAGGGTTCTTCTATGCCTAGTGCATTATTTGGTCACTCCGGTGCAAGGGGTTCCCTTCGGTCCCCTTCTCCAGCACCTGGGAGTTGTTTTGAGTGTGGAGAGTTTGGACATGTGTGGAGGCAGTGTCCTCGTCGTGTTTCTAGTTCGTCCCAGTAGAGGGGTCAACCCTTGACTTCTACTCGAGTTACTTCACCACTCACCCAGCCAGCTAGGCCCAACGTAGAATTGTTTCTGGGGGGAGATCGATCAGGGGGCGGTTAGGCCCATTTCTATGCACTCCCGGGCAGACCCGACGCCATTGCTTCGGATGCTGTCATTATAGGTATTGTTTCAGTCTGCCACAGAGATTCCTTTGTATTATTTGATCCCTGTTCCACCTTTTCTTACGTGTCATCATACTTTGCTCATTATTTGGGTACGCCCCGTAAGTTTCTTGCTGTACATGTTCATGTATCTACCCCAGTGGGTGATACTGTTGTTGTAGACCGTGTTTACCAATCATGTATGGTGACTATTGGGGATCTGGAGACCCGAGTGGATCTATTTATATTGAGCATGGTGGATTTTGATGTAATTTTGGGCATGGATTGGCTATCTCCATGTCATGCTATTCTAGACTGTCATGCTAAGACAGTCACTTTGGCTATGCCGGGTGTACCGCAGATTGAGTGGCGTGGTGTGACTGATTATTTTCCTAGTAGAGTGATATCCTTCTTGAAGGACCAATGTATGGTTGGGAAGGATTGTCTTTCATATCTAGCATTTGTGAGGGATGTTGGAGCTGAGACTCCTAGTATTGTTTATGTTCCAGTTGTGAGGGATTTTCCCGAAGTTTTTCCTGCAGACCTACCGGGCATGCCACCGGACAGAGATATTGATTTTGGGATTGACCTAGCGCTGGGCACTCAGCCCATTTCTATTTCGCCGTATCGTATGGCACCAGCAGAGTTGAAGGAATTAAAAGAACAGCTTTAGGAAATCCTAGATAAGGGGTTTATCCGGCCTAGTGTGTCCCCTTGGGGTGCACCGGTTTTATTTGTGAAGAAGAAGGATGGGACGATGAGAATGTGCATTAATTATAGGCCATTAAACAAAGTAACAATTAAGAACAAGTATCCTTTGCCTCACATTGATGATTTATTTGATCAGCTTTAGGGAGCGAGGGTATTCTCCAAGATTGATCTCCGTTCGAGTTATCACTAGTTGAAGATAAGGGATTCAAATATTCTTAAGACTGTTTTCAGGACCAAATATGGTCATTATGAGTTTCTTATTATGTCTTTCGGGCTAACCAATGCCCCAGTAGCATTCATGCATTTGATGAACAGCGTGTTCCGACCTTATCTTGCTTCATTCGTGATAGTATTCATTGATGATATCCTAGTGTACTCGCGTAGTCAGGAGGAGCACGCACAGCATTTGAGAGTTGTGTTGTAGAGATTGAGCGAGGAGAAGCTTTATGCAAAGTTCTCCATGTGTGAGTTTTGGCTCAGTACAGTGGCTTTCTAGGGACACGTGGTGTCCAGCGAGGGTATTCAGGTTGACCCAAAGAAGATAGAGGCGGTTTAGAGTTGGCCTAGACCTTCCTCAGCCACAGAGATTCGTAGATTTCTTGGGTTGGCAGGCTATTATCGCCGGTTTGTTCAGGGATTTTCATCCATTGCATCGCCCTTGACCAAGTTGACTCAGAAGGGTGCTCCATTTGTATGGTCGGACGAGTGTGAGGAGAGCTTTCAGAAGCTCAAGACAGCCTTGACCACAGCTCCAGTGTTGGTTTTGCCATCAGCTTCAGGTTCATATACTGTATATTGTGATGCTTCGAGAGTTGGGATTGGTTATGTGTTGATGCAGGATGGTAGAGTTATTGCTTATGCTTCTCGTCAGTTGAAGCCCCATGAGAAGAACTACCCCATTCATGATTTGGAGTTGGCTGCCATAGTTCATGCATTGAAGATTTGGAGGCATTACTTGTATAGTGTATCTTGTGAGGTGTTCACTGATCATCGTAGTCTTTAGCATTTGTTTAAGCAAAAAGATCTTAATTTGAGGCAGCGGAGATGGTTGGAGTTGCTTGCGGATTATGATATCACTATTCTGTACCATCCGGGAAAGGCCAGCGTGGTGGTCGATGCATTGAGCCGAAAGCCATTGAGTATGGGGAGTTTGGCATATATTTCAGTTGGGGAGAGACCCCTTACAGTTGATGTTCAGGCCTTGGCCAATCGGTTTGTGAGATTGGATATTTTGTAGCCCAGTCGGGTGTTGGCTTGTGTGGTTTCTCGGTCTTCCTTATATGATCACATCAAAGAGCGCCAGTATGATGATCCGCATTTTTTGTCCTTAAGGATAGAGTTCAGCATGGTGATGCCAGAGATGTGACCATCGGTTATGATGGTGTGATAAGGATGCAGGGCCGGATTTGTGTGCCCAATGTGGATGGGCTTAGAGCGTTGATTCTGGAAGAGGCCCATAGCTCGCGGTATTCTATCCATCCGGGTGCCGCGTAGATGTATCAGGATTTGAGGAAGCACTATTAGTGGATAAGAATGAAGAAAGATATCGTGGGATTTGTAGCTAGGTGTCTCAATTGTCAGCAGGTGAAATATGAGCATCAGAGACCGGGTGGTTTGCTTCAGTAGATGGTTATTCCCGAGTGGAAGTGGGAGAGGGTCACCATGGATTTTGCGAGTGGTCTTCCTTAGACTTTGAAGAAGTTTGATGCAATTTGGGTGATTGTGGATCGGCTAACCAAGTCTGTGCACTTCATCCCTGTGTGTACTACCTATTCTTCAGAGTGGTTGGCAGGGATTTATATCCGGGAGATTGTTCGGTTGCATGGTGTTCCGTTATCCATCATCTCAGATAGAGGTACTTAGTTTACTTCGTAGTTTTAGACAGTCATGCAGAGAGAGTTGGGTACTCAGGTAGAGTTGAGCACAGCGTTTCATCCTCAGAAGAACGGACAATCTGAGCGTACTATGGAGGACATGTTGCGTGCTAGTGGTATTGACTTTGGAGGTTCATGGGATAAGTTTCTACCACTTGTAGAGTTTTCTTACAACAACAGCTACCAATCGAGTATTCAGATGGCTCCATATGAGGCTTTGTATGGCAGGTGTTGTAGATCTCTGATTGGTTGGTTCGAGCCCGGCGAGGCTAGACTATTGGGGATAGATTTGGTTTAGGATGCCTTAGCGAAGGTGAAGGTGATTCAGGAGAGGCTTCGTATAGCGCAGTCGCATCAGAAGAGTTATGCAGACCGAAAGGTTCGAGATGTGTCCTACATGGTCGGTGAGAAGGTCTTGCTGAAGGTTTCGCCCATGAAGGGTGTTATGAGATTTGGGAAGAAAGGCAAGTTTAGTCCTCAGTTCATTGGGCCTTTTGAGGTGCGTCGGAGCATTGAGGAGGTGGCTTATGAGCTTGCATTGCCACCCAGCCTGTCGAGTGTGCATCCGGTATTTCATGTTTCTATGCTCCGGAAGTATATTGGGGATCCGTCTCACGTTTTGGACTTCAGCATGATTTAGTTGGATGATGATTTGACCTTTGATGTGGAGCTAGTAGCTATTTTGGGTCGCCAGGTTCGGAAGTTGAGGTCAAAGGATATAACTTTAGTGAAAGTACAGTGGAGAGGTTGGCCCATGGAGGAGGCTACCTAGGAGACCGAGCGGGAGATACGAAGCAGATATCCCCATCTGTTTGAGGATTCAGGTATGTTTCTTGACTCATTCGAGGATGAATGTTTGTTTTAGTTGGGGAGGATGTGATGACCCGGCCAGTTATCTCATGAGTTACAGCTCCGTCTCCCCCATTTCAGCTTCTTTATGCTTCGTTATCCGTGTTTTATGTGATCGAGTTGATTAGTTCGAGTTCGGAGAGGATTTGGTAAGAAATGAGACACTTAGTCTCTTTTAAGAAGGCTTAAGTTGGAAAAGTCAATCGGGTGTTGACTTATGTGTTAGAAGGCTCGAAAGTGAGTTTTGATGGTTCGGTTTGCTTTGGGAGGTGATTTGTGACTTAGGAGCGTGATCGGAATGGGTTTTGGAGTTGTAGAGAAGAATTAGGCTTTAATTGGCGAAGTTAGTATTTTGGCGAATTCCGGTTGGTAGGTGAGATTTTGATACAGGGGTCGGAATGGAATTCCGAGAGTTGCAGTACCTTCGTTAGGTGATTTTGAATGTGTGTGCAAAATTTCAGATCATTCGGAGGTGTTTTGGTCGGGTTTTTGATCAAATGCGTATTTCAAAAGTTTTTAAGAAATTTAGGCTTGAATCCGATGTAATTTGATGGCTTTGGTGTTTTTTGTGGTGTTTTAATGATTGGAACATGTTTGAATGATGTTTTAGGATGGGTTGGCACTTTTGGTTGAGGTCCCGAGGGCCTCGGGGTGATTTCAGATGGTCAATCGGACCAATTTTGGTTTGTGAAGTTGCAGATTTCAGCTGAGTATTGCAGAACATTTTTGTTCTCTGCGATCGCAGGAGTGCAATTGCGATCACATAGAAGGTTTGGGGAAGGCCGTTCTGATTGCTCAATGCGATCGCGGAGTAGGGTATGAGATCACATAGGTTGAAGAGGTTGTTCATTGCAATTGCATGAGGAGTAATGCGATCGCGTAGTGTTAAATGGACCTGAGGTTCAGAGGGGTACTTTGCTCAATGTGATCGCGGAGTAGTGTATGCGATCGCATAGGTTTGATTGGTGAAGCAGTGCGATCACAGTTAAGGGGTCGCGTTCGTATAGGAAATTTTGGAGGCCTGGGAAAGTTGAGTTATGCGATCGCAGAGGCTTGGATGCGATCGCACAGAGTAAAATCTGGGCTGACAGAAAGGTTTTAATAAACATTTCACCCGCGAACCAAGTCCCATTTCCTCCATTGTTGAGTAACCTTGGGAGCTTTTGACGAGTATTAAAGAGGGTTTTGACTGTGAATCGATTGGAGGTGAGTCCTATGGCCTAGAAACGTCATTTAACTGTAGATTCAACATCTAAATTCATGGAAATTTGATTAAAAGGGGAAGGATTAGGGCTTGAATTTGGAAATAGAAATTTCGGGGCTTGAGGGAGCATTTGAACTCGGATTCCGGTAAATTTTATTTGTATAGACTCGTGGCAAGATAAGGAATCCGGTGATATCAATTTTCTGATTTTTCGAGAAGTGGTCCCGGTGCTCGGGTTTTGCCAACTTCGTCATTTTCGATATTTTTAAGTCTTTTCGATTGGTTTGTATTCCATTAGCCTATTGTAATGTATTACTTGTGGTTATGATCAGATTCGACGCTCGAGGAGGTTGATTTGCGAGGGGCAAAGGCGTCACGAGCTAGAGAATTAGCCAGTTCGAGGTGAGTAATAGTTGTAAATGATGTCCTGAGGGTTTGAAACCCCGAATTGCACATCGTAGTGCTATATTGAGGCAAGATACGCGCTGGATGATGAGCGTGGGGTCTTTCACTACTGGGGATTGTGACTTGGTCCATCCCAATTGATGATTTTACCGAATATTTGACTGAAATTCAATTGTTATCATCATGATTTGGGCTGATTGCCATATTTGGGCTTCGTGCCAACTATTTGAACCCTTCGGGGATTTTTATCACTGTTTCCTCACTACTTGACTTATTATTTGAACTCAGTCCTGTTGATATCTACGGTTTTACAAACTCAGCCACTTTTACTCAGATTTGAAACTTAAATGATATTTCTACATCATGTTTTGGGCTGAGAACTACTGTTTTACTAATGCCCAAGGGGCTTGTGATGATTTTTGGACTGAGTGAGGCCGAGGGCCATAAGTGAGGATATGCTGAGTGATATGAGGCCGAGGGCCTGAGATACTTTATATGCCACGAGGTGGCTTGAGTGATGTGAGGCCGAGTGCCGAGTGATGATGCCACGAGGTTGCTTGATATAGCGCTTGGGCCGTAAGGGGCCCCTCCGGAGTCTGCACACCCATAGTGAGCGCGGGTACCCATTGTTCTGAGTGATTGATGCTATGCCCGAGCGGCTGATATGAGTGATTGTGAGGTAGCCCGAGGGGCTGATACTATTCTGAGAGTGAGCCCGAGGGGCTGACACTCTTCTGAGTGATTAATACTGAGCCCGAGGGGCTGATACTGTATTGAGAGTGAGCCGAGGGGCTGATACTATGCTGAGTGATTGATATTGTGCCCGAGGGGAAGATTTCTACTTGTTATTTACCTGTTAAATTACCGGTTTTACTTGTTTTAAAAGGAATATCATTTGGTTTCTTCACTGATTTACTACTTTAAGTGATTTTTACTGCTTGATATGGAATTGCTTTGCGCCTTTACGTGTTTTCATACTTTCAGCCATTATTTATAGTTATTACTTAATGAGTCGGACTACTCACATTGCTCCCTGCACCGTGTGTGCAAATTCAGGCATAGTAGAGTCCGTACCTGAGTGCTGATTCTGTCTAGGCTAGGCGGTGATTTGGAGTTCTGAGGTAGCTGTTGACGTCCGCAGCCCCTTGTCTCCCTTATCCTCTATCATTTATGTTTTCTTCAGACTGTTGTATCGGATTCCGTACTTTGTAGACCTATAGCAGATTTTATAGTAGCTCATGACTTGTGACACCCCGGTTTGGGCTGTGTCGGGATGGTTCTTGCAGTTATTATCGTTAAATTCCGCAATTTATGAGTATTACATTATATGTTATTACTGTTTATGATGATTAACTGTTAAAAAGAGGTGTTCCATTTTGGTCTAGCTGGACTTGTCTTCACGAGAGGCACCATCACAATCGGGATCGGGGGTTGGTCGTGACATTTGTTGATAAAATTGAGACTATTTCCGATTACAAAACTGAAACGTGGTCAGATCTTAATAAGCTCAAGGGTTTAATTAAACCCAATAGTAATTATGCCGACAAACCCCGGATGCAAACTTACTATTATTCCCGTCCTACTCCTCAAGATGTGTTAATAGAGGAACGCGATTGGAATCAGACTAATACGTCTTACAGCGGTTCCGAAATTTGTAAATGGAATCTTGATGGCTTAACTGATAGACAATTAACTATTCTTGTACATAGAATGCTTATGTACTCAACTATCTGTAAAAGTGTTAAGAACACGGCTAGAACTATTTGCAAAATGATTATTGCAGGCTTTACTGGCCAACTTCGTGGCTGGTGGGATAACTATCTATCCGTTGAAGAAAAGGCAACGGTTATTAATGCTACTGCCGTTGACGAGGGGGCTGATAATATAGGCATGGCTCTAGTTAAAGGTAGAGAAGATGTTGTTTATACCTTTATCCTTACAATTCTAGAACATTTTAACGGTAGATTTACCAATCAGCATGAGACCGTCTGTACTTTACTAAATGGGCTTAGATGTAGGACCCTTAGTGAATTTAGATGGTACAAAGATACTTTTATGAGTAGGGTTATGGAGCTACCCGAAAACAAGTATGAACATTGGAAAGCTATGTTTATAGACGACCCTCCCTCATTTTTCGCTTAAAGAGTAAGAAAAGCGTTAAGAGGTAATCACGGGAAATTCCGTACGGAAATTATACCTATGGTAAACTTATAGGAGTCTGTACACAAGAAAGATTAAACTTGTGTAATGAGTTGAAGCTTTCTAGACAGCTTAAGATTGATAAGCTTAAAGAGAAATCCCAATTAGGTGACTTCTGTACCCAGTTCGGTTTACCCGGAACCTCTACTCAAAGTAAGAAGAAGAAGAAAAACAGATATCATAGGTATCCTAACCCTGATAGCCCGTATAAGAAAAAAAGATCTAGATATAGATCTAAGGAAGAGCGTGATACTAGAAAATGCATCGCAAATCTACTCGATTTACGAAGAATAGATCAAAGAGAGATCTCGCCGATATTAAGTGTTATAAGTGTGGAAAATTTGGGCATATCGCTACAAATTACAAGCTTCAAAAGCTAAAGGCCTTAGAACTAGATGATGGGTTACGTGGCAAAGTTTGTAACTTGTTATACACTTCCGGATCAGATTCTGATTATACTTGTTCTGAGACTGAGTCCGAAGCTGAGATTGATCTGATAGATTTATCTGAAAGTAGTAAAGATTTGGATAATACTTGCACCGCTTGTAAAGGTGATATTTGCACTTGCGATGATGATGAGTTTTATAAATTGCAATCACAATTTCAAGATTTGAATATAAAAACTATTACATCTGACAATGTAATAGAACTTTTAAAGGAAATTACTGATGAAAAAATTTGTAAAAAAATTATAAATTTGACTGAAAGTTCTAGTTCTAGTGGTTCAAAGCTTTTTGAAAGACCAAAAAACGAATTTGAATATTTTGTGCCATATTCTTTGTCTGAAGTTAATAAATGTCTTCAAATGAATGCTGAATTGGTCGAATTCTGCAAAAATGAAATTGATAATTTGTTACAAAAGGGTTTGATAAAACTATTACATAAAATCTCTGCAGCATTATTAACATAAAAGGCAGAACATGACCAAGGTATCCGCTCCGTTTTCCCGCATTTTAGCTTCTTTATGCTTCGTTATCCGTGTTTTATGTGATCGGGCTGATTAGTTTGAGTTCAGAGAGGATTTTGATAAGAAATGAGACACTTAGTCTCTTTTAAGAAGGCTTAAGTTGGAAAAGTCAACCGGATGTTGACTTATGTGTTAGAGGGCTCGGATGTGAGTTCTGATGGTTCAGTTAGCTTTGGGAGGTGATTTGTGACTTAGGAGTGCGATCGGAATGGGTTTTGGAGTTGTAGAGAAGATTTAGGATTGAATTGGCGAAATTGATATTTGGCAATTTCCGGTTGATAGGCGAGATTTTGATATAGGGGTCGGAATGGAATTCCGAGAGTTTCAGTAGCTTTGTTGTGTCATTAGGGATGTGTGTGCAAAATTTCAGGTCATTCGGACGTGATTTGATAAACCTTTTGATCGAAAGCATAATTTAAGAGTTCCTGGAGTTCTTAGGCTTGAATCCTATGTTAAATTGATGATTTGATGTTGTTGTAAGAGTTCCGAAGTGTTGAACAAGTTTGAACGATGTCATGGGATGTGTTGGTACAATTAGCTTGAAGTTTCGGGGGTCCCGGATAGGTTCCGGGATGTTTTAGGCCGAAAATCATAGCTGCAGCAGGTCCAGGAGGGTTGCAGGCCCCAGAACTCACCCACGCGGTCTATACAAAAATAAGTGCGCCTGTGGTGTGTGCAGTGCGGACCGAACAAAAGCGGGCGTGGGTGCGGTAGGTGTCGCGCGGACCGCACAAAAGTGGCCGCGGCCGCGGTGAAGAAACGTTCCACTGGTCCTACTTCAGAAGCTCATATCTTTTTTATATACAATGCATTTTGAGATGCTTCAAAAACTAAAGTTGTAGCCCTTCGTGTCTAGTTTTCATAAAGGTAAATATATCGCCATTTGGACATATGTAGCGAATGTTATGGACAAAATACTAAAGCTTGTCACTGCAGAGGAAGGCCTGTGCGGCCGCAGTTGTTTTTGCGCGGACCATACTGGCTAGCGCGGACCACGGTCGATTTGATACAGCCCGCGGTGGCTGAAATATGAGGGGTACTCTATAAATATGAGTTTTTGGATTTTATTTAATATTTTGACCTAGAAAGCTCGGATTTTGTCGATTTTTTGAAGGTTTTTCAAGAAATTCAACAGGGTAAGTGATTTTAACTCAGATTTGGCAAAAATACATGAATCTGTCACTGAATTCATCATTTAATTTGTGATTTGGGATGGAATTTGGGAAGAAAATTGTAAAATCTTTAAAAAATGTAAAACGATGATTTGAGGGACCAAATGGTATCGGAATTGGATAATTTTGGTATGGTTAGACTCGTGAGAGTATAAGGATTCTAGTTTTGTTAATTTGGTTAAATTTTGAGACGTGGGACGGGGGCTCGGGTTTTGGTAATTTCGGGAATAGTGCCCTTTGTTGGTTGTTTTCTCTTGGGCTTTGTTCCCTTAGCATATTGTGATGTATTCGTTTTGATTTTTGGATAGATTCGACGCACGTGGAGGTCGATTTGAGGGGCAAAGGTGTCGCGAGCTAGAGATTTTGCCGGTTCAAGGTGAGGAATGAATTTAAATAATGTCCTGAGGGTTTGAAACCTCGGATTTGTACATCGTAGTGCTATATTGAGGTGAGACACGCGCTTGATGATGAGCGCGGATCGTTTACTATTGGGGATTGTGACTTGGTCCGTCCCGAGTGATGCTTCTACTGCGTATTTGATTAAAGCTTATTTGTTATCATCATTATTTGGACTGATTGTCATATTTGGGCTTTTTGCCAATTCTTTGAACCCTCCAGGGAGTTTATTTACTATTTCCTCATTGTTTGACTTACTACTTGAACTCAATCATACCATTTTCTACTGTCTTACAACTCAGACACATTTACTCGATTTTTGAAACTAAAGGATATATTAAATGATGTTTTGGGCTAAGAACTACTATTTTACTATTGCCCGAGGGGATTATATGACTTTTGGACTGAGTACGGCTAAGGGCCAGATGTGAGGATACTATGGGATCGGGTTGCGCGCCGCAGTAGTGTTATACTGATATTGATATGAGGCCGAGGGCCTAGATTTAATGCCACGAGATCGCTTGATATTGTGCTTGGGCCACAAGGGGCCCCTCCCGGAGTCTGCACACCACTAGTGAGCATTGTCGATGATAAATAAATGGAGCAGGCTGCACGCCGCAGCGGGTACAATAGGGTATCGTTCTATTTGTTGATTTCTCTTTATATGTCTGTCACTTAACTGCTTATTTGTTGTAGTATTTCTACATTTCGCTTCCATTGGTTTAATACTCTCATATTACTTGTTTTTAAACTGCCGCAGTATAGATTACTCTGTGTTTTCCGTGATTTCTTATTCTTAGTCATTATTTATGCTTATTACTCACTGGTTTGGAGTACTCACATTACTCCCTGCACCTTGCGTGCAGATCCAGGTGCATCTGAGGCTGAGTAAGGATTATTCAGTTGAGCAGCGCATATCCGGGAGCATCGAGGTAGCTGCATGGCATCCGTAGCCCTGATCTCTCCCTTCTATCCTTGTTATTAATTAGTATTCCCTAGATGGACATGTATTAGGTTGTTAAACTTGTACTAGAGGCTCGAGACTTGTGACACCAGATCTGTATGGGCTATGTAATGGTATTATCATCTCAATTTCCGCATATTTAACTCATTATCTTAAACTCTTATTGGAGTAATTTAGTAATTTAATTGTGTTAGCTGATAATGATTTTTATAAGAAAACAGAAAGGGTTGTTAGTTGGTCAGGCTTGCCTAGTAGTGTGTTGGGCACCATCACGACCGGGGTTGGGGTCGTGACAAGTTGGTATTAGAGCCTAGGTTACACAGGTCTCACAAGTTATGAGCCAGTTTAGTAGAGTCTCGCGGATCGGTATGGAGACGTCTGTATTTATCCTCGAGAGGCTGCAGAACCTTTAGGAAAAACTTCACATTCTTGAAATTCTTATCATGCCACTTTGTTGATCCGAGAACTAAACTTCTGTATTCCATTCTCTCGCAGATGGTGAGGACGCGAGCTACCGGACGAGGTGGACGACCACCAGTGCCACCAACTGAGACCACCAGAGGTCGTGGGCGTGGTCGTAGCAGGGGCAGAGTAGCAAGGGCAGCACCTGCATATCCACCAGCTGCCCTAGCTCCGGATCAGGCTCCAGTTATGGATGCTCCAGTAGCACCAGTTCAAGCACCAGCTGTACCCATTGTGATTCCGGGTCTTCAGGAGGCCTTGGCCCAGATCTTATCAGTATGCACTGGCCTGGCTCAGGCAGTTTCAGCCACTACCGCAACAGCTACCTCATAGGCCGGGGGAGGCAATCAAACCCCCGCTGCTCACATACCTGAACAGGTAGTGCAGGGACTACAGATGTCGGGGGCACCTCCCGCTCAGCCTATTGTACCAGTTCAGGAGTTCGTAGTAACAGCTATACCAGGCGATGAGCAACACCGTCTTGAGAGGTTTATTTGGCTCCAGCCTCCGTCGTTTAGTGGTGCGGAGGGCGAGGATGCCCAGGGTTTTCTTGATAAGTGCCAGCGGATGCTCCGTACAGTAGGGATTCTTGAGTCTAGTGGTGTGGCATTTACAACCTTTCAGTTTTCTGGGGATACCTTTACTTGGTGGGAGGATTTTGAGAGGCGTAAGCCGGTTGGTGCAGCACCCCTTTCTTGGCAGCAGTTCTCCGCTCTCTTCTTAGAGAAATATGTACCGCAGTCCCGCAGAGAGGAGCTATGTAGGCAGTTCGAGTGGTTGATGCAAGGGGGTATGACCGTGACCCAGTATGAGATGAGGTTTTCTGAGTTGGCTCGTCATGCCATTTAGATGATTCCGATAGATCGTGGGAGGATCAGGAGATTTGTGGATGGCCTTAACTACTATCTTCTTATTCTGATGACTAGAGAGAGAGTATTTGGTGCTACATTTGAGGAGGTGGTTGATATCGCTCGTGATATTGAGACGGTTCGCCGTCGGGAGCGAGAGGAGAGGGAGGCCAAGAGGCCTCAAGAATCAGGTAGTTATAGTGGTGCTCTTTCGAGAGTCCAGTTCCAACATGGTAGAGGTCGTTCTTTCAGGCCTGCTCATTCGGCCCGACAAGAGTATCGTGGGGCATCTTCTGGTCGTGGTCATCAAGGGTTTCAGTAGGGCCAGCCTTCACTCAGCGCCTTTCCAGCTCAGAGTTCGTCTCATGCCCCATCAGCTCAGGGCTCTTCTGCGCATCAGCTAGTCACTTCTGTGTGAGGGGTTCCCTTCAGTCCCCATCTCCAGCATCGGGTAGTTGTTATGGGTGCGGAGAGTTTGGACATATGAGGAGGCAGTGCCCTCGACTTCATGATGGTCAGCCTCAGCAGAAGGGTCAGCCCTCGACTTCTGCTCCAATTACTTCAACACCCGCCCCAGTCAGCTAGGGTGGAGGTCAGGCATCCAGGGGTCGCCCCAGAGGGGGAGGTCGATCAGGCGGTGGCCAGGCTCGTTTCTATGCTATTCCAGGAAGGACGGATGCTATTGCTTCAGACGTTGTCATTACAGGTATTGTTTCAGTCTACCACAGAGATGCCTCAGTATTATTTGATCCCGATTCCACTTATTCTTATGTTTCCTCATATTTTGCTCATTATTTTGGTATGCCCTTGGAGTTTCTTGCTTTACCTATTCCTGTGTCTACCCCGGTGGTCGATACTGTTGTCGTGGACCGTGTGCACCGGTCATTCGCTGTGACTATTGGAGGTCTGGACACCCGAGTCGATCTATTGCTATTGAACATGATGGACTTTGATGTTACTTTGGGCATGGATTGGTTATCTCTGTATCATGCTATTCTAGACTATCATGCTAAGACAGTTACTTTAGCTATGACGGGTGTACCACGGATCGAGTGGCGTGGCATGACTGATTATATTCCTAGTAGAGTGATCTCTTTCTGAAGGCCCAGCGTATGGTTGGAAAGGGTTGTTTGTCATATCTAGCATTCATGAGAGATGTTGGAGCTGAGACTCCTAGCATTGATTCTGTTCCAGTTGCGAAGGATTTTCCCGATATTTTTCCTGCAGACCTGTCGGGCATGCCACCGGACAGGGATATTGATTTTGGTATTGACCTGGTGCCGGGCACTCAGCCCATTTCTATTCCGCCGTATCGGATGGCACCAGCACATTGAAAGAATTGAAGGAGCAACTTCAGGAACTCCTAGATAATGGGTTCATTCGGCCTAGTGTATCACCGTTGGGTGCACCGGTTCTGTTTGTGAAGAAGAAGGATGGCACAATGAGAATGTGCATTTATTACAAGCAATTGTACAAGGTAACAATTAAGAACAAGTATCATTTGCCTCGCATTGATGATTTATTTGACCAGCTTCAGGGAGCGAGGGTGTTCTCTAAGATTGATCTCCGTTTGGGCTATCATCAGTTGAAGATCAGGGATTCGGACATTCTTAAGTCTTCTTTCAGGACCAGATATGGTCATTATGAGTTCTTTGTGATGTCTTTCGAGCTAACCAATGCCCCAGCAGCGTTCATGCATTTGATGAACAGCGTGTTCCGGCCTTATCTCGATTCATTCATCATAGTCTTCATTGACGATATTTTGGTGTATTCGCGTAGTCAGAAGGAGCATGCGGAGCATTTGAGAGTTGTGTTGCAGAGATTGATAGAGGAGAAACTTTATGCAAAATTCTCCAAGTGTGAGTTTTGGCTCAGTTCAGTGGCTTTCTTGGGGCACGTGGTGTCCAGCGAGGGTATTCAGGTCGATCCTAAGAAGATAGAGGCGGTTTAGAGTTGGGGTAGACCGTCCTCAGCCACAGAGATTCATAGCTTTTTTGGTTTGGCAAGCTATTATTGCCGGTTTGTTCAAGGATTTTCATCTATCGCAGTGCCCTTGACCAAGTTGACTCAGAAGGGTGTTTCATTTGTATGGTCGGACGAGTGTGAGGAGAGCTTTTAGAAGCTCAAGACAACGTTGACCACAGCTCCAGTATTTGTTCTAGCATCAGCTTCAGGTTCATATACCTTGTATTATGATGCTTCGAGAGTTGAGATTGGTTGTGTACTAATGCAGGAGGGTAGGGTCATTGCCTATGCTTCTCATCAGTTGAAGCCCCGTGAGACAAACTACCCCGTTCATGATTTGGAGTTGGCTGCAATAGTTCATGCATTGAAGATTTGAAGGCACTACTTGTATGGTGTATCTTGTGAGGTATTCACTGATCACCACAGTCTTTAGCATTTGTTCAAGCAAAAGGATCTTAATTTGAGGCAGCGAAGATGGTTAGAGTTGCTTAAGGATTATAATATTACCATATTGTATCACCTGGGGAAGGCCAATGTGGTGGCCGATGCTTTGAGCCGAAAGGCAGTAAGTATGGGGAGTTTGGCATATATTCCAGTTGGGGAGAGACCCCTTGCAGTCGATGTTCAGGCCTTGGCCAGTCGGTTTGTGAGACTAGATATTTCGGAGCCTAGTCGGGTGTTGGCTTGTGTGGTTTCTAAGTCTTCCTTATATGATTGCATCAGAGAGCGCCAGTATGATGATCCACATTTGCTTATCCTTAAGGACAGTGTTCAGCATGATAATGCCCATGATGTGACCATCGGTGATGATGGTGTGTTGAGGATGCAGGGACAGATTTGTGTGCACAAAGTGGATGGGCTTAGAGAGTTTATTCTGGAGGAGGCCCATAGCTCGCGGTATTCTATTCATCCGGGTGCCGCGAAGATGTATCAGGATTTAAGGCAGCACTATTGGTGGAGAAGAATGAAGAAAGATATTGTGGGATTTGTAGCTCGGTGTCTCAATTGTCAGCAGGAGAAATATGAGCATCAGAGACCGGGTGGCTTGCTTCAGCAGATGGTTATTCCCGAGTGGAAGTGGGAGAAGATTACTATGGACTTTTTTGTTGGACTTCCACGGACTTTGAAGAGGTTTGATGCTATTTGGGTGATTGTGGATCGACTGACCAAGTCTGTGCACTTCATTCCTGTGTGTACTACCTATTCTTCAGAGTGGTTGGTAGGTATTTATATCCAGGAGATTGTTTGGTTGCATGGTATTATGGTTTCCATCATCTCAGAAGAGGTACTCAGTTTACTTTGCAGTTTTGGAGAGCCGTGGAGAGGGAGTTGGGTACTCAGGTGGAGTTGAGCATAGCATTTCATCCTCAGACGGATGGACAGTCCGAGCGTACTATTCAGATATTGGAGGACATGTTGCGTGCTTGTGTTATTGATTTTGGAGGTTCATGGGATGAGTTTATGCCACTTGCAGAGTTTTCTTACAACAACAACTACCAGTCGAGTATTCAGATGGCTCCGTATAAGGCTTTGTATGGGAGGCATTGTAGATCCCCCGTTGGTTGGTTCGAGCCCGGCGAGGCTAGGCTATTGGGGACAGATTTGGTTCAAGACGCCTTAGAGAAGGTGAAGGTGATTCAGGAGATGCTTCGTGCAACACAATCGCGTCAGAAGAGCTATGCGGACCGGAAGGTTCGAGATGTATCCTACATGATTGGTGAGAAGGTCTTGCTGAAGATTTCACCCATGAAGGGTGTTATGAGATTTGGGAAGAAAGGAAAGTAGAGTCCGTGATTTATTGGTCCGTTTGAGGTGTTTCGGAGGATTGGGGAGGTGGCTTATGAGCTTGCTTTGCCATCCAGCTTGTCTAGCGTGCATCTGGTATTCATGTTTCTATGCTCCGAAAGTATATTAGGGATCTGTCTCATGTTTTGGACTTCAGCACGGTTCAGTTGGACGATGATTTGACCTATGATGTGGAGCCAGTGGCTATTTTGGGTCGTCAGGTTCAGTCGTCTCATGAGTTAACGCTCTGTTTTCCCCCATTTCAGCTTCTTTATGCTTCATTATCCATGTTTTATGTGATCGGGTTGATTAGTTTGAGTTCGGAGAGGATTTTGGTATGAAATGGGACACTTAGTCTCTTTTAAGAAGGCTTAAGTTGGAAAAGTCAACTGGATGTTGACTTATGTGGTAGAGGGCTCAGATGTTAGTTCCGATGGTTCGGTTAGCTTTGGGAGGTGATTTGTGACTTAGGAGCGCGATCGGATTGGGTTTTGGAGTTGTATTGAAGATTTAGGCTTATATTGGCGAAATTGATATTTGGCAATTTCCGGTTGATAGGCTAGATTTTGATATATGGGTCAGAATGGAATTTCGAGAGTTTCAGTAGCTTCGTTGTGTCATTTGGGATGTGTGTGCAGAATTTCAGGTCATTCGGACGTGATTTGATAGACTTTTTGATCGAAAGCATAATTTAAGAGTTCTTGGAGTTCTTAGTCTTGAATCCTATGTTAAATTGATGATTTGATGTTGTTATAAGCGTTCCAAAGTGTTGAACAAGTTTGAACGATGTCATGGGATGTGGTGGTACAATTAGCTTGCAGTTTCGGGGGTCCCAGGTAGGTTCCAGGATGTTTTAGGCCGAAAATCATAGCTGCAGCAGGTTCAGGAGGGTTGCAGGCCCCAGAACTCACCCACACGGTCCGCACAAAAATAAGTGCACCCGCGGTGAGTGCAGTGCGGACCGCATAAAAGCGTTCGCGGCCGCGGTAGGCATCACACGGACCGCACAAAAGTGGGCGCGGCCGCGGTGAAGAAACGTTCCACTGGTCCTAATTCGGAAGCTCATATCTTTTGATCTACAAGGAATTTTGAGATGACTCAAAAAGTAAAGTTGTATGCCTTTGTGTCTAGTTTCCAGAAAGGTGAAGATATTGCAATCTGGACATCTGTAGCGAATGTTATGTCAAAAATACTAAAGTCTGTCACTGTAGAGGAAGGCTTGTGCGGCCGCGATTGTTTTTGCGCGGACCGCACTGGCTAGCGCGGACCAGGGTCGATTTGATGCGGCCCGTAGTGGATGAAATATGAGGGGTACTCTATAAATACGAGGTTTTGGATTTTATTTAATATTTTGACGTAGAGAGCTCGGATTTTGGCGATTTTTCTAAGATTTTTCAAGAAATTCATCGGGGTAAGTGATTTTAACTCAAATTTGACTAGAATGCATGAATCTATCATTGACTTCATTATTTAATTCGTGATTGGGGATGAAATTTGAGAAGACAATTGTGAAACCTTTCAAAAATGTAAAACGATGATTTGAGGGACCAAATGGTATCAGAATTGGATAATTTGGGTATGGTTAGACTCATGAGAGTATAAGGATTCTAGTTTTGTGAATTTGGTCAAATTTCGAGATGTGGGCCCGGGGCTAGGGTTTTGGTAATTTCGGAAAGAGTGCCCTTTGTTGATTGTTTTTGCTTAGGCTTTGTTCCCTTAGCATATTGTGACGTATTCGTTCTGATTTTTGGATAGATTCGACGCATGTGGAGGCCGATTTAAGGGGCAAAGGCGTCGCGAGCTAGAGATTTCGCCGGTTTGCGGTGAGTAATGATTGTAAATGATGTCCTGAAGGTTTGAAACCCCAGATTTGCACATCGTAGTGCTAAATTGAGGTGATACACGCGCTTGATGATAAGCGTGGATCGTTTACTATTGGGGATTGTGACTTGGTCCGTCCCGAGTGAAGCTTCTACTGCGTATTTGATTAAAGCTTATTTGTTGTTATCATTATTTGGAGTGATTGTCATATTTGGTCTTCTTGCCAATTCTTTGAACCCTCCGGGAAGTTTATTTACTATTTCCTCACTGTTTGACTTACTACTTGAACTCAGTCGTACCGTTTTCTACTGTCTTACAACTCAGTCACTTTTACTCGATTTTTGAAACTAAAAGATATATTAAATGATGTTTTGGGATGAGAACTACTATTTTACTATTGCCCGAGGGGCTTATATGATTTCTGGACTGAGTACGGCCAAGGGCCAGATGTGAGGATACTATGGGATCGAGCTACGTGCCGCAGCAGTGTTATACTGATATTGATATGAGGCCGAGGGCCTAGATTTGATGCCACGAGATGGATTGATATTGCGCTTGGCCGCAAAGGGCCTCTCCCAGAATCTGCACACCCCCAGTGAGCGTCGTCGACGATAAATAAATGGGGCGGGCTGCACGCCGCAACGGGTACTATAGGGTACCGTTCTATGTGTTGATTTCTCTTTATATGTCTATCACTTAACTGCTTATTTGTTGTAGTATTTCTACATTTCCCTTCCATTGGTTTATTACTCTCATATTACTTGTTTTTAAACTGCCGCAATATAGATTACTCTGTGTTTTCTGTGATTTCTTATTCTCAGTTATTATTTACGCTTGTTACTCACTGGGTCGGAGTACTCACATTACTCCCTGCACCTTACGTGCAGATCCAGAGCATCTAAGGCTGAGTGAGGATTATTTTAGTTGAGCAGTGCATATCCAGGAGCATCGAGGTAGCTGCATGGCATCCGCAACCCTGATCTCTCCCTTCTATCCTTGTTATTAATTAGTATTCCCTAGATGGACATGTATTAGGATGTTAAACTTGTACTAGAGGCTCGAGACTTGTGACACCAGATCTATATGGGCTATGTAGTGGTATTATCATCTGAATTTGCGCATTTTTAACTCGTTGTATTAAACTCTTATTGGAGTAATTTAGCAATTTAACTGTGTTAGCTGATAATGATTTTTATAAGAAAACAGAAAGGGTTGTTAGTTGGTCAGGCTTGCCTAGCAATGTGTTGGGCACCATCACGATCGGGGTTGGGGTCGTGACAAGTTGTTATCAGAGCCTAAGTTACACAGGTCTCGCAAGTCATGAGCCGGTTTAGTAGAGTCTCGCAGATCGGTACGGAGACGTCTGTATTTATCCTTGAGAGGCTGCAAAACCTTTAGGAAAAACTTCACATTCTTGAAATTCTTATCGTGCAACTTTGTTGATATGAGAACTAAACTTCTATATTCCATTCTCTCCCATATGGTGAGGACGCGAGCTACCAGACGATGTGGACGACCACCAGTGCCACCAACTGAGACCACCAAAGGCAGTGGGCGTGGTCGTGGTAGGGGCAGAGCAGCGAGGGCATCACTTGCAGATCCACCAGTTGCCCTTACTCCGGATCAGGCTCTAGTTACGGATGCTCCAGCAGCACCAGTTTAGGCACCAAATGTGCCCATCGTGATTCCGGGTCTTCCGGAGACCTTGTCCCAGATCTTATCAGTTTGCGCTGGCCTGGCTCAGGCAGTTTCAGCCACTACCGTAGTAGCTACCTCACAAGCCGGGGGAGGCAATCAGACCCCGCTGCTCGCACACCTGAGCAGATAGTGAAGGGACTACAGATGCCGTGGGCACCTCCAGCTCATCCGGTTGTACCATTTCAGGATTTTGTAGTACCAGCTATGCCGGACGATGAGCAGCATCGTCTTGAGAGGTTTGGTAGGCTCCAGCCTCCATCGTTTAGTGGTGCTGCAGGCGAGGATGCCCAGGGTTTTCTTGACAAATGCCAGCGGATGCTCCGTACAACAGGTATTCTTGAGTTTAGTGGTGTGGAATTTACCACCTTTCAATTCTCGGGGGATGCCTTTATTTGGTGGGAGGATTTTGGAAGGCGTAGGACGGTTGGTGCGACACCCCTTTCTTGGCAGCAGTTCTCCCTCTCTTCTTAGAGAAGTATGTACCGCAGTTCCGCAGAGAGGAGCTGCGTAGGTAGTTCAAGTGGTTGACGCAGGGGGTATGACCATGACCCAGTATGAGATGAGGTTTTCTGAGTTGTCTCGTCATGCCATTTGGATGATTCCGACAGATCGTGAGAGGATCAGGAGATTTGTGGATGGCCTTAACTACCATCTTCGTATTCTGATGATTAGAGAGAGATTATTGGGTACTACCTTCGAGTAGGTGGTTGATATTGAGACGGTTCGACGTCGGGAGTGAGAGGAGAGGGAGGGAAAGAGGCCTCAAGGATCGGGCAGTTATAGTGGTGCTCCTTCAAGAGGCCAGTTCCAGCATGGTAGAGGTCGTTCTTTCAGGCCTGCTCATTTGGCCTGTCCAGAGTATCGTAGGGCATCTTCCGGTCGTGGTCATCATGGGTTTCAGTAGGGCCATCCTTCACTCAGTGCCCTTTCTGCTTAGAGTTCGTCTCATGCCCCATCAGCTCAAGGCTCTTCTGTGCCGAGTGCATCAGCTAGTCACTCCGGTTCGAGGGGTTTCCTTCAGTCCCCATCTCCAGCACCGGGTAGTTGTTATGAGTGCGGAGAGTTTGGACATATGAGGAGGCAGTGCCCTCGATTTTGTGATGGTCAGCCTCAGTATAAGGGTCAGCCCTCGACTCCTGCTCCAGTTACTTCACCACCCGCCCAGCCAGCTAGGTAAAGGTCAGGCAGCCAGGGGTCGCCCCAGAGGGAGAGGTCGATCCGGCGGTGGCCAAGCTCGTTTCTATGCTATTCCAGGTAGGACAGATGCTATTGCTTTAGACGCTGTCATTACAGGTATTGTTTCAGTCTGCCACAGAGATGCCTCGGTATTATTTGATCCCGGTTCCACTTATTCTTATGTGTCCTCATATTTTGCTCATTATTTGGGTATGCCCCAAGAGTTTCTTGCATTACCTATTCCTGTGTCTACCCCGGTGGGCGATACTGTTGTAGTGGATCGTGTGCACCGATCATGCGCTGTGACTATTGGAGGTCTGGAGACCCGAGTCGATCTATTGCTATTGAGCATGGTAGACTTTGATGTTACTTTGGGCATGGATTGGTTATCTCTGTGTCATGCTATTCTAGACTGTCATGCTAAGACAGTCACTTTGGCTATGCCTGGTGTACCGCGGATCGAGTGGCGTGGCGTGACTGATTATGTTCCTAGTAGAGTGATCTCTTTCATGAAGGCCCAGTGTATGGTTGGAACGGGTTGTTTGTCATATCTAGCGTTCGTGAGAGATGTTGGAGCTGAGACTCCTAGCATTTATTCTGTTCCAGTTGTAAGGGATTTTCCCGATATTTTTCCTGTAGACCTGCCGGGCATGCCACCGGACAGGGATATTGATTTTGGTATTGACCTGGTGCCGAGCACTCAGCCCATTTCTATTCCACCGTATCGGATGGCACCAACACAATTGAAAGAATTGAAGGAGAAGCTTCAGGAACTCCTAGATAAGGGATTTATTCGGCCTAGTGTGTCACCATGGGGTGCACCGGTTATGTTTGTGAAGAAGAAGGATGGCACAATGAGAATGTGCATTGATTATAGGTAATTGAACATGGTAACAATTAAGAACAAGTATCCTTTCCCTCGCATTGATGATTTATTTGACCAGCTTCAGGGAGCGAGGGTGTTCTCTAAGATTGATCTCCGCTCGGGGTATAATCAGTTGAAGATCAGAGATTCGGACATTCTTAAACTGCTTTCACGACCAGATATGGTCATTATGAGTTCTTTGTGGTGTCTTTCGGGCTAACCAATGCCTCAGCAGCATTCATGCATTTGATGAACAGCGTGTTACGACCTTATGTCGATTCATTCGTCATAGTCTTAATTGACGATATTATGGTGTATTCGCATAGTCAGGAGGAGCACGCGGAGCATTTGAGAGTTGTGTTGCAGAGATTGAGAGAGGAGAAGCTTTATGCAAAATTCTCCAAGTGTGAGTTTTTGCTCAGTTCAGTGGCTTTCTTGGGGCACGTGGTGTCCAACGAGGGTATTCAGGTCGATCCAAAGAAGATAGAGGCGGTTTAGAGTTGGCCTAGACCGTCCTCAGCCACAGAGATTCGTAGCTTTCTCGGTTTGGCAGGCTATTATCTTCGGTTTGTTCAGGGATTTTCATCTATCGCAGCGCCCTTGACCCAGTTGACTCAGAAAGGTGTTTCATTTGTATGGTCGGACGAGTGTAAGGAGAGCTTTTGGAAGCTCAAGATAGCGTTGACCACAGCTCCAGTATTGGTTCTGGCATCAGCTTCAGGTTCATATACCGTGTATTGTGATGCTTCGAGAGTTGAGATTGGTTGTGTACTAATGTAGGAGGGTAAAGTCGTTGTCTATGCTTCTCGTCAGTTGAATCCCCATGAGAGAAACTAACCCGTTCATCATTTGGAGTTGGCTGCAATAGTTCATGCATTGAAGATTTGGAGGAACTACTTGTTTGGCATATTTTGTGAGGTATTCACTGATCACCGCAGTCTTCAGTATTTGTTCAAGAAAAAGGATCTTCATTTGAGGCAGCGAAGATGGTTAGAGGTTCTTAAGGATTATGATATTACCATATTGTATCACCCGGGGAAGGCCAATGTGGTGGTCGATGATTTGGGGAGAGACCCCTTGCAGTCGATGTTTAGGCTTTGGCCAGTCGGTTTGTGAGACTAGATATTTCGGAGCCTAGTCGGGTGTTGGCTTGTGTGGTTTCTCGGTCTTCCTTATTTGATTGCATTAGAGAGCGTCAATATGATGATCCACATTTGCTTGTCCTTAAGGACAGAGTTCAGCATGATGATGCCCGAGATGTGACCATCGGTGATGATGGTGTGTTGAGGATGCAGGGACGGATTTGTGTGCAATATGGATGATCTTAGAGAGTTGATTCTGGAGGAGGCCCATAGCTTGCGGTATTCCATTTATCCGGTTGCCGCGAAGATGTATCAGAATTTGAGGCAGCACTATTGTTGGAGAAGAATGAAGAAAGATATCGTAGGATTTGTATATCGGTGTCTCAATTGTCAGCAGGTGAAATATGAGCATCAGAGACCGGGTGGCTTGCTGTAGCAGATGGTTATTCCCGAGTGGAAGTGGGAGAAGATTACTATGGACTTTGTTGTTGGACTTCCACGGACTTTGAAGAGGTTTGATGCTAGTTGGGTGATTGTGGATCGGCTGACCAAGTCTGCGCACTTCACTCCTGTGTGTGCTACCTATTCTTCAGAGCGGATGGTAGGGATTTATATCCGGGAGATTGTTCAGTTGCGTGGTATTCCGGTTTCCATCATCTCAGATAGAGGTACTCAGTTTACTTCGCAGTTTTGGAGAGCTGTGCAGAGGGAGTTGGGTACTTAGGTGGAGTTGAGCACAGCATTTCATCCTCTGATGGACGGATAGTCCGAGTGTACTATTCAGATATTGGAGGACATGTTGTGTGCTTGTGTTATAGATTTTGGAGGTTCATGGGATGAGTTTTTGCCACTTGCAGAGTTTTCTTACAACAATAGCTACCAGTCGAGTATTCAAATTGCTTCGTATGAGGCTTTGTATGGCAGGCAGTGTAGATCTCCCGTTAGTTGGTTCGAGCCCGGCGAGGCTAGGCTATTGGGGAACAGACTTGGTTCAGGATGCCTTAGAGAAAGTGAAGGTGATTCAGGAAAGACTTTGTACAGCTCAGTCACGTCAGAAGAGCTATGCGGACCGGAAGGTTCGAGATGTATCCTACATGATTGGTGAGAAGGTCTTGCTGAAGGTTTCACCCATGAAGGGTGTTATGAGATTTGGGAAGAAAGGAAAGTTGAGTCCGCAGATTTATTGGGCCGTTTGAGGTGCTTCGGAGGATTGGGGAGGTGACTTTTGAGCTTGCTTTGCCACCCAGCTTGTCTAGCGTGCATCCGGTATTCATGTTTCTATGCTCCGGAAGTATATTGGGGATCCGTCTCATGTTTTGGACTTCAGCACGATTCAGTTGGACGATGATTTGACCTATAATGTGGAGCTAGTGGCTATTTTGGGTCGCCAGGTTCGGAAGTTGAGGTCAAAGGATATAGCTTCAGTGAAAGTGTAGTGGAGAGGTCGGCCCGTGGAGGTGGCTACCTGGGAGACCGAACAGGATATGCGGAGCAGATATCCTCACCTATTCGAGGCTTCAGGTATGTTTCTTAACTCGTTCGAGGATGAACATTTGTTTAAGTTGGGGAGGATGTGATGACCCGACCAGTCGTCTCATGAGTTACCGCTCCACTTTCCCCCATTTCAGCTTCTTTATGCTTTGTTATCCGTATTTTATGTGATCGGGTTGATTAGTTTGAGTTCGGAGAGTATTTTGGTAAGAAATGAGACACTTAGTCTCTTTAAGGAAGGCTTAAGTTGGAAAAGTCAACCGGATGTTGACATATGTGTTAGATGGCTCAGATGTGAGTTCCGATGGTTCGGTTATCTTTGGGAGGTGATTTGTGACATAGGAGCGCGATCGGAATGGGTTTTGGAGTTGTAGAGAAGATTTAGGATTGAATTGGCAAAATTGATATTTGGCAATTTCCGGTTGATAGGCGAGATTTTGATATAGGGGTCGGAATGGAATTCCGAGAGTTTCAGTAGCTTTGTTGTGTCATTAGGGATGTGTGTGCAAAATTTCAGGTCATTCGGACGTGATTTGGTAGACTTTTTGAACGAAAGCATAATTTAAGAGTTCCTGGAGTTCTTAGGCTTGAATCCTATGTTAAATTGACGATTTGATGTTGTTGTAAGCGTTCCGAAGTGTTGAACAAGTTTGAACGATGTCATGGGATGTGTTGGTACAATTAGCTTGAAGTTTCGGGGGTCCCAGATAGGTTCCGGGATGTTTTAGGCCGAAAATCGCAGCTGCAGCACGCCCAGGAGGGTTGCAGGCCCCAGAACTCACCCACGCGGTCTGCACAAAAATAAGTGCGCCCGCGGTGAGTGCAGTGCGGACCTCACAAAATTGGGCGCGTCCGCGATAGGTGTCGCACGGACCGCACAAAGGTGGGCGCGACCGCGGTGAAGAAATGTTCCGCTGGTCCTACTTCGGAATCTCATATCTTTTGATCTAGAAGGAATGTTGAGATGATTCAAAAACTAAAGTTGTTTCCGTTCGTGTCTAGTTTCCAGAAAGGTATTGCAATTTGGACATCTGTGGTGAAAGATATGGCAAAAATACTAAAGCCTGTCACTGCAGAGGAAGGCCTGTGCAGCCGCGGTTGTTTTTGCGCTGACCGTGGTCGATTTGATGTGGCCCGCGGTGGCTGAAATATGAGGGGTACTCTATAAATACGAGGGTTTGGATTTTATTTAATATTTTGACCTAGAGAGCTCGTATTTTGGCGATTTTTCGAAGGTTTTTCAAGAAATTCATCGGGGTAAGTGATTGTAACTCAGATTTGTCTAGAATACATGAATCTATCGCTGAATTCATCATTTAATTCGTGATTTGGGACTGAATTTGGGAAGAAAATTGTGAAACCTTTCAAAAATGTAAAACGATGATTTGAGGGACCAAATGGTATCGGAATTGGATAATTTTGGTATGGTTAGACTCGTGAGAGTATAAGGATTCTAGTTTTGTGAATTTGGTCAAATTTCGAGATGTGGGCCCGGGGCTCGGGTTTTTGTAATTTCGGGAATACTGCCCTTTGTTGATTGTTTTCGCTTGGGCTTTGTTCCCTTAGCATATTGTGACGTATTCGTTCTGATTTTTGGATAGATTCGACGCACGTGGAGGCTGATTTGAGGGGCAAAGGCGTCGCAAGCTAGAGATTTCGCCGGTTCGAGGTGAGTAATGAATGTAAATGATGTCCTGAGGGTTTGAAACCCCGAATTTGCACATCGTAGTGCTATATTGAGGTAAGTCACGCGCTTGATGATGAGCGCGGATCGTTTACTATTGGGGATTGTGACTTGGTCCGTCCTGAGTGATGCTTCTACTGCATATTTGACTAAAGCTTATTTGTTATCATCATTAATTGGAGTGATTGTCATATTTGGGCTTCTTGTCAATTCTTTGAACCCTCGGGGGAGTTTATTTACTATTTCCTCACTGTTTGACTTACTACTTGAACTCAGTCGTACCGTTTTCTAATGTCTTACAACTCAGTCAGTTTTACTCGATTTTTGAAACTAAAAGATATATTAAGTGTTGTTTTGGGCTGAGAACTACTATTTTACTATTGCCCGAGGGGCTTATATGATTTATGGACTGAGTACGGCCAAGGGCCAGATGTGAGGATACTATGGGATCGAGTTGCGCGCCGCAACAGTGTTATACTGATATTGATATGAGGCCGAGGGCCTAGATGTGATGCCACGAGATGGCTTGATATTGCGCTTGGGCCGCAAGGGGCCCCTCCCGGAGTCTGCACACCCCCAGTGAGCGCCGTCGACGATAAATAAATGGAGCGGGCTGCACGCCGCAGCGGGTACTATAGGGTACCGTTCTATGTGTTGATTTCTCTTTATATGTCTGTCACTTAAATGCTTATTTGTTGTAGTATTTCTACATTTCGCTTCCATTGGTTTATTACTCTCATATTACTTGTTTTTAAACTGTAGCAGTATAGATTACTTTGTGTTTTCCGTGATTTCTTATTCTCAGTCATTATTTATGCTTATTACTTACTGTGGCCGGAGTACTCACATTACTCCATGCACCTTGCATGCAGATCCGGGTGCATCTGAGGCTGAGTGAGGATTATTTCAGTTGAGTAACGCATATCCGTGAGCATCGAGGTAGCTGCATGGCATCCACAGCCCTGATCTCTCCCTTCTATCCTTGTTATTAATTAGTATTCCCTAGATGGACATGTTTTAGGTTGTTAAACTTGTATTAGAGGCTCGAGACTTGTGACACCAGATCTGTATGGGCTATGTAGTGGTATTATCATCTTAATTTGCGCATATTTAACTCGTTGTCTTAAACTCTTATTGGAGTAATTTAGCAATTTAACTGTGTTAGTTGATAATGATTTTTATAAGAAAACAGAAAGGGTTGTTAGTTGGTCAGGCTTGCCTAGCAGTGTGTTGGGCGCCATCACGACCGGGGTTGGGGTCGTGACAATTGGCCACAGTAGATTCAATCGAACCCATCAGAGACTGTCTGAAATTCAGATTTCTAGCATCTCTAAGAGCGGCCAAAAAGGTCTCATGTAACCCTTTAAGGGTTAAAGGTTTAAACGCAATTTGAACCATACAAATATGCAAGTAATGATAATGATGTTTATATAAGCCATTATCGTGTTTGTTTAACAAACGAATAGTCTGTTCAGAAGAATTTAATGCCAAAGACTGTTCAATCGTTTTTATCAATTTGAAGAAAGTTTATCAAACCAACCATAATCATAAATGGTTTTTATAGAAACTTTAAGAATAGTCCATTTACTTAACAAATCAAGGTTTTGAGGTATATCTACCTCTTCAAGTCTAGTACTTTTAGTACTTGTTTCTCCCAGGTCCATTACAAAAGCTTCATATCTATGTTGAATATTTCATATCTATTACATATACACCATGAAAATTCCTAGGCTCTGATACCATTTACACGTGGATCTGTTTCTCCCAGATCCATTACAAAAGCTTCATATCTATGTTGAATATTTCATATCTATTACATATACCTTTGTAATTGAGTCATGTCAGTAATAACATTAGGAAATTTTGAAGCAAAATCAATCAATCTTTGTATCGGGGTAATTTTTCCTTGGCAAATATTATGGCCTAAAAATCGAACATTGGTTTGGAATAGACTCATTTTTGGTTTATAAATAACTAAGTCGTTTTGTATTACAATTTTCTTAAAAATATCAACATGCTTAATATGCATCTCTAATGTTTTAGAAAATACTAATATGTCATCAATATAAATGATGATAAAATCTAGATAAGGGTTAAAAATATCATTCATAATTTTCTGAAATTCAGAAGGGGCATTTTTTAAACCAAAAGGCATGACATTCCATTCATATTGACCAAATGGAACATTAAAAGCAGTTCTATAAGTATGCTCTTTAAAAATTTGAATTTGCCAATATCCAGATTTTAAATCGAATTTTGAAAATATATTGGCGTCATATAATCTAGATAGCATATCTCTTTTATTGGGGATAGGATATCTAATCCATTTCAGATGTTTATTGAACGGTTTGTAATTTATAACTAATCTAGGAATACTATGTTCCATTTACCCCAGGATCAGTGTAGGTGGGCGTCAGTCCGCACGGCCATCCAGATCTAGCTATTTCAGTACCTTTGAAGGTTGGCGATAGTCCGCACGACCAGTAAAGATTCGAAATATACAGGAATTTTATTATAGTTTTAATGACTGTATGGAAAGATCTATTCTTTTACCCAAGCAAGGGTCTTGTCTAGGTCCGATACATACTCTTATTGAGCCCATGTGTCTAGCAGTTCTAACTGTGAAAGGGATAGCCCTTTTGACAACTTCAGCGGGCTTTAATGTCACAGCTGGCTAGACGTAGCCACTAAGGCAAAGCCAATAAGAGTAGTACCAGAGTCGACTGTACCACAATCTTGGAACCAAGCCAAGAAACTATATTAAAATTCCTTTATATTTTGAAAGAGTCTGGATTCTTCATGGTTAATATGCAAGAGAAATTAGTTCTTCAACATAGATATGAAAACGCTTAGCCGGACATAGTCACGACAGTGGAGAGAAACAAAGTAATTTAAATACTATACAATAAAATAAAATAAACAAATACCTTTAAGGCCGGGACGCAAGGCCCTGAAGATGATGAACTGAACTTCGAGAAAATCTAGAAAAGTCGTATAGAAATTAATAATCAGTCTAAGTATTACCGGGATAAAAAATTTGGAAGGGAATTATCAATTCCTTTTTTGTATTGAATTTAAAAATTAAAAGGCTCCAGTTGAGCTTGCCATCTAGCAAATATTAATTTAGACGCATCATGTTTGGAATGTTTGTCAAACATATATTTAACAGTTGAGCATCAGTTTTTATTAAAAACTTTTGATTATATAAATCGTCTTGAAATTTTAAAACACATTTAACAATAGTTAACATTTCATGAGCCACAGTAGCATATTTCTTCTGGGCTTCGGTCCATTTACCAGAGTGAAATTTTATCAGGTATTCACTCTTATTGTTGGGATTCACTTGCTTTAAAATCCCACCGTAGCCAACGTTGGACGCATCTGTCTCAATAATTTTTTGCCATGTAGGATTAGCAAGAGTTAAGCAAGGTAGAGACCTAACACGCTGTTTAATACTTTTGACTAACGTAGTATGCTGGTCAGTCCAAGGCTGCCTATGATCCTTTTTCAGCCTGTCGTACAGAGGGACTAGATCACGAGATAAACTTTTGTAGAAAGGAGATATATAACTCAAACTTCCCAAAATCTTTGTAATTGAGTCCTGTCAGTATAACATCAGGACATTTTGAAGCAAAATCAATCGATCTTCGTATCAGGGTAATTTTTCCTTGGCAAATATTATGGCCTAAAAATCGAACATTGGTTTGGAACAGACAAATTTTTTGTTTAGAAATAACTAAGCTATTTTGTATTATAATTTTCTTAAAAATATCAAGATGCTTAATATGCATCTCTAATGTTTTAGAAAAATACTAATATGTCATCAATATAAACGATGATAAAATCTAGATAAGGGTTAAAAATATCATTCATAATTTTTTGAAATTCAGAAGGTGCATTTTTTAAACCAAAAGGCATGACATTCCATTCATATTGACCAAATGGAACATTAAAAGCAGTTCTATAAGTATGCTCTTTAAAATTTGAATTTGCCAATATCCAGATTTTAAATCGAATTTTGAAAATATATTGGCGTCATATAATCTAGATAGCAGATCTCTTTTGTTGGGGATAGGATATCTAATCCATTTCAGATGTTTATTCAAAGGTTTATAATTTATAACTAATCTTGGA
Organism: Nicotiana tabacum; assembly: GCF_000715075.1. Lineage (NCBI taxonomy): Eukaryota > Viridiplantae > Streptophyta > Magnoliopsida > Solanales > Solanaceae > Nicotiana > Nicotiana tabacum. The sequence continues at coordinate 103,147,584 of NC_134097.1, forward strand.
ATACCATGTTCCTTTTCCGCAATATTATTAACATAAAAGGCAGAACATGACCAAGGAGATTTTGAGGGTTTTATCAAACCCTTTTGTAACAAATTATCAATTTTATTTTTGCAGAATTCGACCAATTCAGCATTCATCTGGCAAGGTCGAGATTTAGTCGGGATATCATCCTTGGAGAAGTTTTCTTCGTAAGGAAGAGTTACAATATGCCTTTTTCGGTTCGAAAAGGCACTAAGGTGATCGACACAAACATCAACAGCCATTTGTTCAGTAATCAATTTAATATTTTGTTGAACCTTAGCAGATTGTAAAGTATCAAATATATTCATGCTCAATATTTCTAATTGTAATGAATCAACATGTCTTTGTTTCATAATAATCAAGGCGTTAATATCTCTAGTTACGGGATCTGTAACAAAAGAATAACTTATCTCTTTATCTTGATAAATAGCAGAAAAACCCTGTGCATCTATGTTATTAAAAGGGTAAATAGCATTAATAAAAGGGGTTCCAAGTATAATCGGAGGGTATAACTGATTTTTTACCAAAAAGAAGAAATGAGGAATACAAACTCTATTTTGGCAAATACGAGTATTTGGTAATTTATACTCTATATCTAAAGCATGACCAGAAGCAGATTTTACCAAATGAGTGGTCTTTTGAAAATATTTAGTAGGAACAAGACCCTCTTGAATACAACTTACATCTGCTCCACTATCAATCATTGCTACATCAGTTAGAGAGAAACTATTATCAATCAAGATAGTACATTTAATGTACCACTTATGAGCCGTAACAACCTGCATTGTTCCTAAAAACATATCAGAATTTTCATTAATCGGATCATTCTTATCAGAAATTTCTTTTCCCTTTTCATTTGAAAATTCGGAAATTCCTTTAGCCGAAAAATCAGTTGGAAAATCAGTTAGAGAATTATTTGTCTCAATTTGAGTAATCCGGTGATCTCAAATCATTTGATTTTGTTTAAGAGACTTAATATCTCTTTTCAAATTTTCAATTTCGATTTTCAAATCATCAAACGAAGTATCTCTGCTTGGCGTATTTGTCTTATGAAGACGTTTATTATCTTCAGACAAAGAATATGGCGCAAAATATTCAAATTCGTTTTTTGGTTTTTCAAAAAACTTTGAACCACTAGAACTAGAACTTTCAGTCAAATTTATAATTTTTTTTCGAATTTTTTCATCAGTAATTTCCTTTAAAAGTTCTATTACATTGTCAGACGTAATAGTTTTTATATTCAAATCTTGAAATTGTGATTGCAATTTATAAAACTCATCATCATTGCAAGTGCAAATATTACCTTTACAAGCGGTGCAAGTATTATCCAAATCTTTACTACTTTCAGATAAATCTATCAGATCAATCTCAGTTTCGGACTCAGTCTCAGAACAAGTATAATCAGAATCTGATCCGAAAGTGTATAACAAGTTATAAACTTTGTCATGTAACCCATCGTCTAGTTCTAAGGCTTTTAGCTTTTGAAGCTTGCAATTTGGGGTGATATGCCCAAATTTTCCACACTTATAACATTTAATATCAGCGAGATCTCTCTTTGATCTGTTCTTCGTAAATCAAGTAGATTTGCGATGCGCATTTCTAGTATCACGCTCTTCATTAGATCTATATCTAGGTCTCTTTTTCTTATGCGGGCTATCAGGGTTAGGATACCTATGATATCTATTTATTTTCTTCTTCTTACTTTGAGTAGAGGTTCCGGGTAAATCGAACTGGGTACATAAGTCACCTAATTGGAATTTCTCTTTAAGCTTATCAATCTTAAGCTGTCTAGAAAGCTTCAGCTCATTACACAAGTTTAATCCTTCTTGTGTAAACACTCCTATAAGTTTACCATAGTTATAATTTCCGTATGAAATTTCCCCGTAACTACCTCTTAACGCTTTTCTTACTCTTTCAGCGAATAAGGAGGGAGTGCCGTCTATAAACTTAGCTTTCCAATGTTCATAGTTGTTTTTGGGTAGCTCCATAATCCTACTCATAAAAGTATCTTTGTACCATCTAAATTCACTAAGGGTCCTACATCTAAGCCCATTTAGTAAAGTACGGACGATCTCATGCTGATTGGTAAATATACCGTTAAAATGTTCTAGAATTATAAGGATAAGTGTATAAACAACATCTTCTCTACCTTTAACTAGATCCATGCCTAGATTATCAACCCCTTCGTCCACGGTGGTAGCATTAATAATCGTTGCCTTTTCTTCAACGGATAGATAGTTATCGCACCAGCCACTAATCTGGCCAGTAAAGCCTGCAATAATCATTTTGCAAATAGTTCTATCTGTGTTCTTAACACTTTTACAGACAGTTGAGTACATAAGCATTCTAGGTACAAGAATAGTTAATTGTCTATCAGTTAAGCTATCAAGATTCCATTCATAAATTTCGAAACCGCTTTAAGACGTATTAGTCTAATTCTAATCGTGTTCCTCAATTAACACATCTTAAGGAGTAGGACGGGAATAATAGTAAGTTTGCATGTGTGGTTTGTCGGCATACTTACTATTGGGTTTAATTAAACCCTTGAGAATATTAAGCTCTGACCACGTTTCAGTTTTGTAATCAGAAACAGTCTCAATTTTATCAGCAAAATTTTTTGATAAATCAATTGGTCTAATATTTAAACTAGAAAGTTTCTTATCAATACGGCCTGTTAAGTCATCAAGAGATTTGAATTTAAAATCTCGAACCTCAGGAGGCCTTTGAACATGAGTAAGAACTGTTTGATAAACCGGTTTGATTCCCGAAGTGGAGGCAATATCGGTTGGTCCTTTGTTAGTACTCATCTTCTTTATTAAAGCAGTCAAATCATCCAATTTTTTATCAAGAGAACCGATATGTTCTCCTAAATTTTTTACATATAAACCCAAATAATTGTTTTGAGAAATTATAATTTCTGCGATACTAACAGCTGCAACATTATCGCCAACAAATTTTTGAAAAGCAGTGAAGGTAATACCAGTATTATTAGGTAAAATAAAGGGGGCTTGAGGAGGGTAAATGACTTTAGTAATATTACCACTCCCATCTTTATAAGACCTTTCTAACACCTTTATATAAAGAGGCAAATAAGTTGTTATAAACTAAGGAACAAAATACATAATTTGATTATGCAAAGCACAATTTTCGTAAAATTCTTGAGAAATACGGTTTAAATCTTCTTTGCTATAAGTATCAAAAAACTAAGTTTTAAATTGGCTCCATTTATCACTAAAAAATTCTTTTTGAATATATTCTCTTGCCTGTGAACCTGGGCTAAAATCAATTTGGTGTAGAATCATTTAGTATCATTGGGGTCAAAATCCATTTCGGATACAGAAGGAATATCCTTATCAGAAATATTGTCATTGTCTTGAACTATATTTGTTTGTGGGTTAATTTTAACCCTTTCGACAGACTTATTATTCACTTTTGTAGCGATAGTATGTAACGATGTTGCACAATTTTGAGCCAGAAACATTTATACCAGGATCAGGGTAGACGGGCGGTAGTCCGCACGACTATCCAGATCTTGTTGTTCCAGTACCTTTGAAAGTTGGCGGTAGTCCGCACGACCAGTAAATATTCGAAATATATGTGAATTTTATTATAGTTTTAATGACTGTATGGAAGGATCTATCCTTTTACCCAAGCAAGGGGCCTGTTGTGACGACCCGACCCGTCATCACGTGAGTTACTGCCCCGTTTCTCCCATTTTATGCTTCTTCATGTTTCGTTATTGGTATTCGGTGTGTTAGAGTTAAATCGGATTGGTTTTGATAGGAAATGAGACACTTAGTCTCTTTAAGGAAGGCTTGTCTTGGAAAGGTCAACCAGATGTTGACTATTGAGTTAGAGGGCTCAGATGTGATTTACAGTGATTCGTTTAGCTTCGAGGGTTGATATGTGGCTTAGGCATGTGATCGGAATTGATTTTGGAGGTCCGGAATGGAATTAGGCTTGAATTGGCGGAGTTAGTATTTTGGCGAATTTCGGTTGGTAGGTGAGATTTTGATACAGCGATCGGAATGGAATTCCGAGAGTTGCAATAGCTTTGTTAAGTAATTTTGGATGAGTGTGCAAAATTTCAGATCATTCGGAGGTGTTTTGGTTGGGTTTTTGATCAAATGCGTATTTCGGAAGTTTTTAAGAAATTTAGGCTTGAATCTGATGTAATTTGATGGTTTTGGTGTTGTTTGTGGTGTGTTGATGATTGGAGCAGGTTTGAATAATGTTTTTAGATGTGTTGGTGCTTTTGGTTGAGGTCCCAGGGGCCTCGGGGTGATTTCGGATGGCTAACGAATGATTTTAGGGACTTGGGATGTTGTAGAAATCTGCAGATCAGTGTTGCAGGGTTTTGGTCAATGCGATCGCAGGAGTGGCATTGTGATCACATAGAAGCATTTTTGAGGGGTTTTTTGGTTGTCCAATGCGATCACACAGTGTAAAGTTAATCCGGGATTTTCGTTGAAATTTGTTCAATGCGATCGTAGGAGCAGGTGTGCGATCGCATAGGCTAAGGTCATTGTTCTATGCGATCGCAGAGGATAGGATGCGATCGCATAGGGTTAATTCTGGAGCTGCAGATCTTTATGCTATGCGATCGCAGAGTATTGGGCCGCGATCGCATAGAAGGTTTTACTGTAGTTGGGCATAATGTTTTAAGTCATCTTGTTCGCGTTTTTGGGTCTATTTTCACCCATGACTGCCCGTTTTTTGGAGATTCCTGGAGGAAAATGAGAGATGGGTTCAAGAGTAATTGACTTGAGGTAAGAATATTGGTCTCAATACTCAATTATATTGTGCAATTGGCCTAGAAATTCATGGAAATTAAGCCAAAAATTGATGAACTAGGGCTTGAGTTTTTGATATCCCAATTGGGATTTGATGGGTCATTTGAGCTCAGATTTGAGAGTTCTTGGTATGTATGAACTCGTGAGAAGATGAGGAATCCATTGATGTTAAATTTTCTAATTCTCGAGAAGTGGGCCTGAGGCTCGGGTTTTGCTAATTTCGAGATTCTTGATATTTTTCGATTGTTTTCGATTGGGTATTGTTCCCTTAGCATATTGTGATGTATTCGCTCTGATTTTGGTTAGATTCGACGCGCGTGGAGGCCGATTTGAAGGGCAAAGGAGTCGCGAGCTAGAGATTTCACCGGTTCGAGGTGAGTAATCAATGTAAATAATGTTCTGAGGGTTTGAAACCCTGGATTTGCACATCATAGTGCTATATTGAGGTGAGACACACGCTTGATGATGAGCGCGGGTCGTTTACTATTGGGGATTGTGACTTGGTCCGTCCCGAGTGATGCTTCTACTGCGTATTTGATTAAAGCTTATTTGTTATCATCATTATTTGGAATGATTGTCATATTTGGGCTTCTTGCCAATTCTTTGAACCCTCCGGGGAGTTTATTTACTAGTTCCTCACTGTTTGTCTTACTACTTGAACTCAGTCGTACCGTTTTTTTACTGTCTTACAACTCAGCCACTTTTACTCGATTTTTGAAACCAAAAGATATATTAAATGATGTTTTGGGCTGAGAACTACTATTTTACTATTGCCCGAGGAGCTTATATGAGTTCTAGACTAAGTACGGCCAAGGGCCAGATGTGAGGATACTATGGGATCGGACTGCGCGCCACAACAGTGTTATACTGATATTGACATGAGGCTGAGGGCCAAGATTTGATGCCACGAGATGGCTTGATATTGCGCTTTGGCCGCAAGGGGCCCCTCCCGGAGTCTGCACACCCCAGTGTGCGTCGTCGACGATAAATAAATGGAGCGGGTTGCACGCCGCAGTGGTTACTATAGGGTACCTTTCTATGTGTTGATTTCTCTTTATATGTCTATCACTCAACTGCTTATTTGTTGTAGTATTTCTACATTTCGCTTCCATTGGTTTATTACTCTCATATTACTTGCTTTTAAATTGCTGTAGTGTAGATTACTCTGTGTTTTCCGTGATTTCTCATTCTCAATTATTATTTATGCTTATTACTCACTAGGTCGAAGTACTCACATTACTCTCTGCACCTTGCGTGCAGATCCAGGTGCATCTGAGGCTGAGTGAGGATCATTTCAGTTGAGCAGCGCATATCTGGGAGCATCGAGGTAGCTGCATTGGCATCCGCAGCCCTGATCTCTCCCTTCTATCCTTGATTATTAATTAGTATTCCCTAGATGGACATATATTAGGTCGTTAAACTTGTACTAGAGGCTCGAGACTCGTGACACCAGATCGGTGAGATTTATATTGATATTTTATGGATTTTCCGTACTGTTTATCTATTACTGCAGAGTTATAACCATGTTAATTTGGCATCAAATCCTATTAATTAGTACTGAATTCTGCATAAGGTATTGTGAGTGACGAATTGGTCGGGCTTGCCTAGCATCGTGTTGGGCGCCATTGTGACCGAGGATTAAGGTCGTGACAAGTTGGTATTAGAGCCTAGGTTACTAGGTTTCGCGAGTCTGGAGCCGGTTTAGTAGAGTCTCGCAGATCGGTACGGAGACGTTTGTACTTATCCTCAAGAGGCTGTAGAACCTGTTAGGAAAAATTTCACATTCTTGAAATTCTTGTCGTGCGAACTTGTTACTCCGAATACTAAATTTCTCTTTATTCCATTCTCTCGTAGATGGTGAGGACTCGAGCTATCAGACGTGTCGGGAGACCACCATTACCACCTACTGAGGATACTAGAGGCCGTGGATGCAATCGTGGTCGTGGTAGAGGCAGAGCAGCAGGGGCAGCACCTGTGGATCCTTTAGTTGTCCCAGCTCAGGACCAGGCTCCAGCAGCACCAGTGCAGGCACCAGTTGTGCCCATTGTGATACCGGGTCTCCAGGAGACATTGGCCCAGATATTGACAGTTTGCACAGGTCTGGCTCAGGCAGTTTCAGCCACCACAGTAGCAGCTACTTCACAGGCCGGGGGAGGTAATCAGACCCCCGCTACTCACACACTTGAGCAGGTAGTAATGGGACTACAGACACCGGGGGCACCTCCAGCTCAGCCGATTATACCAGTTCAGGAGTTCGTAGTACTAGTTATGCCGGACGATGAGCAGCGTCGTCTTGAGAGGTTTGCTAGACTCCAGCCTCCGTCGTTTAGTGGTGCTGAGGGCGAGGATGCCCAGGGTTTTCTTGACAAGTACCAGTGGATGCTCCGTACAACAGGGATTCCTGAGTCTAGTGGTGTGGCATTTACCACCTTTCAGTTCTTGGGGGCTGCCTTTACTTGGTGGGAGGATTTTGAGAGGCGTAGGCTGGTTGGTGCAGGACCCCTTTCTTGGCAGCAGTTCTCCGCTCTCTTCTTAGAGAAGTATGTACCGCAGTCCCGCAGAGAGGAGTTGCGTAGGCAGTTTGAGTGGTTGACGCAGGGGGGTATGACCGTGACCCAGTATAAGATGAGGTTTTCTGAGTTGGCTCGTCATGCCATTTTGGATGATTCCGACAGATCGTGAGAGGATCAGGAGATTTGTGGATGGCCTTAACTATCATCTCCATATTTTGATGACTAGAGAGAGTATTGGGTGTTACGTTCGAGGAGGTGGTTGATATAGCTCGTGAGATTGAGACGGTTTGCCGTCGGGAGAGAGAGGAGAAGGAGGCCAAGAGGCCTCGAGGATCGGGCAGTTATAGTGGTGCTCCTTCGAGAGGCTAGTTCCAGCATGGTAGAGGTCATTCTTTCAAGCCTGCTCATTCGTCCCGTCCAAAGTATCGTGGGTCATCTTTCGGTCGTGGTCATCATGGGTCTCAGCAGGGCCAGCCTTTACTCAGCGCCCTTCCAGCTCAAAGTTTGCCTCATTCCCCATCAGCTCAGGGTTCTTCTACGCCGAGTGCATCAGCTAGTCACTCTGGTGCGAGGGGTTCCCTTTAGTCCCCATCTCTAGTACCGGGTAGTTGTTATAAGTGCGGAGAGTTTGGGCATATGAGGAGGCAGTGTCCTCGACTTTGCGGTGATCAGTATCGGCAAAGGGTCAGCCCTCGACTTCTGCTCCAGTTACTTCACCACCCGCCCAGGCAGCTAGGGGTGGAGGTTAGAAAGCCAGGGGTCGCCCTAGAGAGGGCGGTCAGGCCCGTTTCTATGCATTCCTAGGCAGACCCGATGCCATTACTTCGGATGCTGTCATTACAGGTATTGTTTTAGTCTTCCACAGAGATGACTTTGCAATATTTGATCATGGTTCCACCTTTTCTTATGTGTCATCATGCTTTGCTCATTATTTGGGTAGGCCCCATGAGTTTCTTGCTTTACCTATTCATGTATCTACCCCGGTGGGCGATACTGTTGTTGTAGACCATGTTCATCGGTCATGTGTGGTGACTATTGGGGGTCTGGAGACTCGAGAAGATCTATTGCTATTGAGCATGGTGGATTTTGATGTCATTTTGGGTATGGATTGACTATCCCCGTGTCGTGCTATTCTAGACTATCATGCTAAGATAGTCACTTTGGCTATGCCGGGTGTACCGTGGATCGAGTGGCATGGTGTGAATGATTATGTTCCTAGTAGAGTGACATCCTTCTTGAAGGCCCAACATATGGTTGGGAAGGGTTGCCTTTCATCCCTAGCGTTTGTGAGGGATGTTGGAGCCAAGACTCCTAGTATTGATTCTGTTCCAGTTGTGAGGGATTTTCCTGATGTCTTTCCTGCAGACTTGTCGGGCATGCCACCAAATAGGGATATTGATTATGGTATTGACTTGGTGCCGGGTACTCATCCCATTTCTATTCTGCCGTATCGTATGGCACCAGCAGAGTTGAAAGAATTGAAAGAACAACTTTAGGAACTCCTAGATAAGGGGTTCATTTGGCCTAGTGTGTCACTTTGGGGTGCACCCGTTCTATTTGTGAAGATGAAGGATGACACAATGAGAATGTGCATCGATTATAGGCAATTGAACAAAGTAACAATTAAGAACATGTATCCTTTGCCTCGCATTGATGATTTATTTGATCGGCTTCAGGGAGCGAGAGTGTTCTCCAAGATTGATCTCCGTTCGGGATATCACCAGTTGAAGATCAGGGATTCAGATATTCTTAAGACTGCTTTCAGGACCAGATATGGTCATTATGAGTTTCTTGTTATGTCTTTCGAGCTAACCAATGCCCCAACAACATTCACGCATTTGATGAACAGCGTGTTCCGGCCTTATCTCGATTCATTCGTCATAGTCTTCATCTACAATATTCTGGTGTATTCGCGTAGTCAGGAAAAGCACATGGAGCATTTGAGAGTTGTGTTGCAGAGGTTGAGAGAGGAGAAGCTTTATGCAAAATTCTCCAAGTGTAAGTTTTGGCTCAATTCAGTGGCTTTCTTAGGACACGTGGTGTCCAGCGAGGGTATTCAGGTTGATCCAAAGAAGATAGAGGCAGCTCAGAGTTGGCCTACACCGTCCTCAGCCACAAAGATTCGTAGCTTTCTTGGGTTGGCAGGCTATTATCACCGGTTTGTTCAGGGATTTTCATCCATTGCATCGCCCTTGACCAAGTTGACTCAGAAAGGTGCTCTATTTGTATGGTCGAACGAGTGTGAGGAGAGCTTTCAGAAGCTCAAGACAGCCTTGACCACAACTCCAGTGTTGGTTTTCCCATCAGCTTCAGGTTCATATACTATGTATTGTGATGCTTCAAGAGTTGGGATTGGTTGTGTGTTGATGGAGGAAGGTAGAGTAATTGCTTATGCTTCTCGTCAGTTGAAGCCCCATGAGAAGAACTACCCCGTTCATGATTTGGAGTTGGCTGCCGCAGTTCATGCGTTGAAGATTTTGAGGCATTACTTTTATGGCGTATCTTGTGAGGTGTTCACTAATCATCGCAGTCTTCAGCATTTGTTCAAGCAAAAGGATCTTAATTTAAGGCAGCGAAGATGGTTAGAGTTGCTTAAAGATTATGATATTACCATATTGTATCACCCGGGGAAGGCCAATGTGGTGGCCAATGCCTTGAGCCGAAAGGCAGTGAGTATGGGGAGCTTGGCATATATTCCAGTTAGGGAGAGACCCCTTGCAATTGATGTTCAGGCCTTGGCCAATCGGTTTGTGAGACTAGATATTTCGGAGCCTAGTCGGGTGTTGGCTTGTGTGGTTTCTCGATCTTCCTTATATGATCGCATCAGAGAGCGCCAGTATGATGATCCACATTTGCTTGTCCTTAAGGACAGAGTTCAGCAAGGTGATGCCAGAGATGTGACCATCGGTGATGATGGTGTGTTGAAGATGTAGGGCCGGATTTGTGTGCCCGATGTGGATGGGCTTAAAGAGTTGATTTTTGAGGAGGCCCATAGTTCGCGGTATTCCATTCATCCGGGTGCCACGAAGATGTATCAGGATTTGAGGCAGCACTATTGGTGGAGAAGGATGAAGAAAGATATCGTAAGATTTGTAGCTCGGTGTCTCAATTGTCAGCAGGTGAAATATGAGCATCAGAGACCGGGTGGCTTGCTTCAACAGATGGTTATTCCCGAGTGGAAGTTAGAGAAGATTACAATGGAGTTTGTTGTTGGACTTCCATGGACTTTGAAGAGGTTTTATGCGATTTGGGTGATTGTGGATCGGCTGACCAAGTGTGCGCACTTCATTCCTATGTGTACTACCTATTCTTCAGAGCGGTTGGCATGGATTTATATCCGGGAGATTGTTCGGTTACATGGTGTCCCGGTTTCCATCATCTCAGATAGAGGTACTCAGTTTACTTTGCAGTTTTGGAGGGCCGTACAGAGGGAGTTGGGTACTCAGGTGCAGTTGAGCACAACATTTCATCCTCAGATGGAAGGACAGTCCGAGCGTACTATCCTGATATTGGAGGACATGTTGTGTGCTTGTGTTATTGATTTTGGAGGTTCATGGGATGAGTTTTTGCCACTTGCAGAGTTTGCTTACAACAACAGCTACCAGCCAAGTATTCAGATGGCTCCGTATGAGGCTTTGTATGGGAGGCGGTGTAGATCTCCTGTTAGTTGGTTCGAGCCCGGCGAGGCTAGGCTATTGGGGACAGATTTGGTTCAGGACGCCTTAGAGAAGGTGAAGGTGATTCAGGAGAGGCTTTGTACAACACAATCGCGTCAGGAGAGCTATGCGGACCGGAAGGTTCGAGAGGTATCCTACACGATTAATGAGAAGGTCTTGCTGAAGGTTTCGCCCATGAAGGGTGTTATGAGGTTTGGGAAGAAAGGCAAGTTGAGTCCGCGGTTCATTGGGCCTTTTGAGGTGCTTCAGAGGAAGGTGGCTTATGAGCTTGCTTTGCCACCCAGCCTGTCGAGTGTGCATCCGGTATTTCATGTTTCTATGCTCCAGAAGTATATTGGGGATCCGTCTCATGTTTTGGACTTCAGTACAGTTCAGTTGGATGATGTTTTGACCTTTGATGTGGAGCCAGTAGCTATTTTGGGTCGCCAGGTTCGGAAGTTGAGGTCAAAGGATATAACTTCAGTGAAAGTGCAGTGGAGAGGTCGGCCCATTGAGGAGGCTATCTAGGAGACCGAGCGGGAGATACAGAGAAGATATCCTCATCTATTTGAGGCTCCAGATATGTTTCTTGACCCGCTCGAGGACGAACGTTTGTTTAAGTTGGGGAGAATGTAACGACCCGACCCGTCGTCACGTGAGTTACTGGCCCGTTTCCCCCATTTTATGCTTCTTCATGTTTCTTTATCTGTATTCGGTGTGTTAGAGTTAAATCGGATTGGTATTGATAGGAAATACGATGTGATTTTCGGTGATTCGGTTAGCTTCGAGGGTTGATATGTGGCTTAGGAATGTGATCGGAATTGATTTTGGAGGTCCGGAGTGGAATTAGGCTTGAATTGGTGGAGTTAGTATTTTGGTGAATTCTGGTTGTAGGTGAGATTTTGATACGGGGGTCGGAATAGAATTCTGAGAGTTGCAGTAGCTACGTTAGGTGTTTTTGGATCTGTGTGCAAAATTTCAGATCATTCAGAGGTGTTTTGGCCGGGTTTTTGATCAAATGCGTATTTCGGAAGTTTTTAAGAAATTTAGGCTTGAATCCGATGTAATTGGATGGTTTTGGTGTTGTTTGTGGTGTGTTGACAATTGGAGCAAGTTTAAATAATGTTTTAAGATGTGTTGGTGCTTTTGGTTGAGGTCCCGGGGTGATTTCGGATGGCTAATGGATGATTTTTGGGACTTAGGATGTTGCAGAAATCTGCAGATCAGTGCTGCAGGGTTTTGCTCTCTGTGATCGCATGTGACGACCCAAAGGGTCATCACCGTAGTTATTCCTTGTTCCGCGCTTCTGAGGCCTTGAAAACCTCGTTTTGCGTGCGCAGTTCGGGCGCGTAGCCGGAAAGTTTTTATGTTAGGATATATGAATTATGTGAAAAAATTGATGGATTTTGATATTAATATGCATAATATTGACTTCGGTCAACACTTTGGGTAAACGGACCCGGACCTGTGATTCGACGGTCCCGGAGGGTCCGTAAAAAAATATGAGACTTGGGCATGTGCCCGGAATTAAATTCCGAGGACCCAAGCCCGAGAAATGAAATTTTGTGTGAAATTGTTTTCTGAAATTAATTAAGGAAAATGAAGAAGGAAATTGATCAGAAAACTGTGGTATCGGGCTTGTATTTTAGTTCCGATGCCCGGTAAGAGTCTTAAATATGTTTTAAGCACTATCTGTAAAGTTTGGTTAAAAACGGACGTCATATGACATGTTTCGAACTTAAAATGGGGAATTTGAGTTTTATGAAAGTTGAAAGAAAATCATGTGTTTTGAGGCTTGATACTATGTATATGATGTTATTTTGGCGATTTGATCGCACAAATGAGACCGTAAGATGTTTCTAAGATCATATGTGTGTTTGGTTTGGATCCCCGAGGGCTCGGATGAGTTTTGAGTGGGGCCCGGGAGGTCTTAGACTTAAAAAAATGCAGGTTCAGGTGTTGCAGGCCCAGCGCGGCCGCGGTCGTTTCCGCGCGGTACGCGCTGGCAGCCACGCGGCCGCAGTGCTTTTCTGTGCGGTCCGCATGGTGGGGGTTCAGAGGGTCGGTAGCCAGGTCGACCAGCGTGGCCGTGCACCAAATCAGTGCGGTCCGCGCTGGGTGGGTTCAAAGAGCCCACTTCTTCCCTCCCTCGGCGCGGCTGCGGTACATTTCCGCGCGGTTAGCGCTGGCATCCACGCGACCGCGGTGCATTTCTGCGCGGTCCACGCCAGCCCCCAGCATATATATATAAATTAAGGATTTTCAGTCATTTTCCACTTTTCAAAAACCCAAAACCTAAGAGGCTATTTTCCAAACAACTTTTCTTCTCCAAAACGATTGGTAAGTGATTTCTAACTTAATTTCTTTATTCCTTGACATATTTTAACATGATTTCAAATTCAAATCAAAGATTTTCATGGGGGAAATTGGGTGTTTTGGATAGAACCTAGGTTTTCTACAAATAAAGAAGTTGGACCTAAATTTGAGGTCCGATTTCAAAACAAATCATATATTTGGATTTGTGGGAGAATGGGTAACCGGGTTTTGGTCGAATTTCGACCATGTGGGTCCGGGGGGTGTTTTTGACCATTTTGGGAAAAACCTTGTAATATTTATTTTTCATGCATGGGGAGTGGTTCATTTAGTAATTATTAATGTGATTAAGTAACTTATGACTAGATTCGAGCGGATTGGTGCTGGAATCAAGAGGTAAAGCTATACTAGAAGCGTGAGTTGAGTTTGGAGAATTCGAGGTAAGTGTTTGTTCTAGCTTTGGCTTGACAGAATAGGATTAGGATGTTATTTGCTACTTGCTAATGTGGAGTACGGTGTATAGGCATGGTGACGGTTATCTATGCACCGGATTCTAGCATGACCGTGAGTCTTAATTGCTTTTAATTCGAATAACGTGACACAATCTCCTTGTTTATTTGATGAGTTTCATATAATGTGAACGGTTGAGGTAAAATTGTGATTGGTGTACTTTTGGAGCGTTAGCTCGAACATGAATGTGTTAGTTGAGGAAGAAGGGATTTAAAAAGAGAATGTGTTGTGATTACTCCCTGCCGGGATGTGTAGACCGATATATATACTCTCCCTTGTCAGGATATTTTGGGCTGTTAGTTGTACCCTTGCCGGGTTAGAGTGATATGTTGTTGATTTCTCCTAATGGGACTCTCTTTACAAAATCAGATGTTTCGAATTATATTATGGGATTGTGTGGCACGTCGTCCACTTATATATGATACTATGGGATCGTGTGGCTCGCCGTCCACTTATATATGATATTATGGGATTGTGTGGCACGCCTTCCACTTTTATATGATATTATGGGATCGTGTGGCATGCTATCAACTTATATATGATATTATGGGATCTTGTGGCACGCCGTCCACTTTTATATATGATATTATGGGATCGTGTGGCACACCATCCACTTATATATGATATTATGGGATCGTATGCCACGCCGTCCACTATATATATATATCATGGGAACTGGAGTTTCTTCTGTTTATTTCCGATATTTCATTTTTATCTGTTACTCCCCGATAGCATGTCCCCTCCTAGCTTTACCTTGTATTATCTTGTTATTGTTTTCTTGCACTTGTATATATATCTGTACAAATTAATTGTGGTAGGTCATGTTTAGCCTCATTACTACTTCGCCGGGGTTAGGCCAGGCACTTGCTAGCACATGGGGTCAGTTGTGCTGATGCTACACTCTGTGCATTTTTGTGCACAGATCAGGGAGCAGTTTACAGACCACGACAGTAGGACTTTTGGGAGCTATTTTAGTCCAGGGACTCTCGAGGTAGCCTAGCTGGCGTTCGCAGGTCGAAGCCCCTTTCCATGTTTTCGTTTGTTCATCTTGTATCCGGCAAACATGATGTATTCCCTTTCAGACATTGTTTGTAGCATTCTGTAGTAGTCCGTGAGCTAGTGACACCAGACCTTGGGTAGTGATGTGTATTAAACTTTCGCACTTTTGGTTTTCAGTTGCTTTAGATTTAAAGTCTTCCGCTTAAATTTTGTCTCGTTTATTATATTGTTTGAAAGAAAGCAGGAAAGGTGTTTTAAATATTTGGCTTGCCTAGCTCCGATAGTAGGCATCGTCACGACACCCGATGGTGGGAAATCCGGGTCGTGACAAGTTGGTATCAGAGCCCTGGGTTACCTAGGTCTCACAACTCACGGATAGCTCGGTAGAGTCTGAGGGATCGGTATAGAGACATCTATATTTATCCCGCAGAGACTACTGAGTTAGGAAAACTTCACCTTGTTCATTCTTGTCGTGCGATTCTGTTTCTCAAGTACTGATTATCTTTCCCCTCTGTTCTTTCGCAGATGGCGAGGACACGTGCTTCCTCTTCTACTGCGCAACAGCCCGAGCCCCTAGTAGCAGCTCCTATCAGGGGCAGGTGGCGAGGCCGAGGCCGAGACCGGGGCAGAGCTCAGTCCTAGAGGTGGAGCCTCATGTGGACTACGATGAAGGGGTCCCAGCTCCAGCAGTTCCGGTGGGCCCAGCTCAGGTCCCAGAGGGTTTCATAGCCACTCCAGTGCTTCAGGACGCTTTGGTCCGACTGGTAGGCTTTATGGAGGGCATTTCTAGAGCAGGTTTGCTTCCCGTAGATCCAGCCACATCTCATGCTGAGGGAGGAGTTCAGACTCCCGATACTCGTACTCTAGAGCCGGTAGCTCCTCAGGCTCAGGTTTCAGCAGTTCAGCCAGTCGTGGCAGTTCAGCTAGTTGTGGCAGCCCAGCCAGGTATTGCGTCTCAGTCCAACGATGGTGCGGCTATGTCCGCGGATGCTTTGTGGAGGCTTGATCGTTTCACCAAGCTCTTCACATCCACATATAGTGGCATCCCTTTAGAGGATGCTCAAGATTTCATATTTAGCTGTCATGAGGTTCTACGGACTATGGGCATTGTAGAGACCAATGGGGTCAACTTCGCCACTTTTCGCCTGGCAGGATACGCCAAGACTTGGTGGAGGGATTTCTGTTTAGCCAGGCCAGCAGGGTCGCCATCATTGACCTGAGATCAGTTTTCAGAGTTATTTCTGGGGAAGTTTCTTCCAGTTACTCAGCGAGATGCTCTTCGTAGGCAGTTTGAGCGTCTCCAGCAGGGTCCTATGACGGTCACCCAGTATGAGACCCGGTTCATTGATCTTGCTCGTCATGCCATTGTGATACTCCCCACCGATAGAGAGAGGGTGCAGAGGTTTATTAATGGGTTGGCCCAGCCGATCCGTGTTGAGATGGCCATGAGTGCCGATAGTGAGATTTCATTTTAGGAGGCGGCAGATGGTGCCCACCGGATAGAGATGGCATTTGCTCAGGGAGGTGGTCATGGGTCTGATAAGAGGCCCCGTTATTCTGGTAGATTCAGTGGTACCTCGTTTGGAGGTAGGGATTCTTATGGTAGAGGCCATCCTTCGAGGCCCTTTCAGTCAGCTCTCTAGGCTTCTCATGGTACACCAGGTGGTCGTGGTTCTCAGCCGTAGTATTCTGACCAGCAGCTCTTCAGTTCACCATCAGCACCTATCAGTGAACCACCACTTCATTATTCTCAGCAGTCGAGGGCTTGTTATACTTGTGGTGATGTGAGTCACATTGCCAGATATTGCCCTCGAGCTTCCAGCAGCTCGCAGCAGTAGGGTCCTCGCCCAATGATCCAGGCACCAGTTGCCCTACAGCCTGCCCAGCCTGCTAGAGGCGGGGATAGAGGACATAGAGGTGGAGGTAGAGGTCTTAGAGGTGGAGCTCAAACCGCTAGAGGTAGGGGTCAGCCAGCAGCAAATCATCCCAGGGATATGATTCAGGGAGGTGGGGCCCAGCCCCGTTGTTATGCCTTGCCAGCCAGGCCAGAGGCTAAGTCATCAGATGCTATGATTACAGGTACTATTCTGGTCTGTGATAGGGATGCTTCTGTCCTATTTGATCCCGGATCTACGTATTCATATGTGTCGTCCTATTTTGCACCCTATTTGGTTATGCCTAGTAAGGCCTTGAGTATTCCTGTATATGTGTCTACGCCAGTGGGGAATTCTATAGTGGTGGACCGGGTTCATCGTTCATGTGTTGTGGTATTCAGGGGTCTTGAGACCCGTGTTGACTTGTTGCTCTTAGATATGGTGGATTTCGACGTCATATTAGGGATGGATTGGTTGTCCCCGTATCATGCGATCTTGGATTGTCATGCCAAGACCGTGACCTTAGCCTTACCGGATTTGCCCCATTTAGAATGGAGAGGGACTCCTGGTCATTCTTCTCGCAGCGTTATTTCATATGTGAAGGCTCGACTCATGGTCGAGAAGGGGTGTCTAGCTTATCTGGATTATGTTCGCGACTCCAGCGCTGAGATCCCGTCTATTGATTATGTTCCTATTGTTCGGGAGTTTCCCGAGGTCTTCCCTTCAGACCTGCCGGGCATGCCGCCCAACAGGGATATTGATTTTTGTATTGATCTGGCTCCGGGCAATCAGCCCATTTCCATTCCGCCGTATCGTATGGCGCCGCCAGAATTGAAAGAGTTAAAGGGTCAGCTTCAGGATTTGCTTGAGAAGGGTTTCATTAGACCCAGTGTTTTGCCTAGGGGCGCACCGGTGTTATTTGTGAAGAAAAAGGACGGTTCGATGAGGATGTGCATTGATTACCGGCAATTGAACAAGGTGATGATTAAGAACAAGTGCCCACTGCCGAGGATCGACGATTTATTCGACCAGCTTCAGGGTGCGAGGGTGTTTTCAAAGATAGATTTGAGATTTGGCTACCACCAGCCGAGGATTAGGGCGTCTGATGTCCCTAAGATATCATTTCGCACTCGGTATGGGCACTATGAGTTTTTGGTCATGTCATTTGGATTGACTAATGCCCCAGCAGCGTTCATGGATTTGATGAACCGAGTGTTCAGACCTTATTTTGACTTGTTCGTGATAGTCTTCATTGACGATATTCTTATATAATCCCGCAGTCAGGAGGAGCATGAGCAGCACCTCAGAGCGGTTCTTCAAACCCTGAAGGGTAGTCAGTTGTATGCTAAGGTCTCGAAGTGTGAGTTTTGGCTGAGTTCCATCGCATTCCTGAGCCATGTCGTATCAGCAGCAGGTATTCAGGTAGACCCGAAGAAGATAGAGGCAGTCAAGAACTGGCCTCGACCAGCTTCAACTACGGAGATTCGGAGTTTCCTAGGGTTAGCAGGTTACTACCGTCAGTTCGTGGAGGGGTTTTCATCTATTGCAGTCCCTATGACCAGATTGACCCAGAAAGGTGCCCAGTTCAGATGGTCATATGAGTGTGAGGCGAGCTTTTAGAGGCTCAAGGCACCTCTGACCACGGCACCGGTGTTGGTTTTTCCCACATGTTCAGGGCACTATACAGTCTATTGTGATGCATCTCGTATTGGACTTGGTGCAGTGTTGATGCAGGATGGCAAGGTCATTGCCTATGCTTCGAGGCAGTTGAAGGTTCGTGAGAAGAACTATCCAGTGCATGATTTGGAGTTGGCAGCCATTGTTCACGCATTGAAGATTTGGAGGCAGTATCTCTATGGTGTGGCATGTGAGGTGTTCACGGATCATAAGAGTCTTCAATATTTGTTCAAGCAAAAGGAGTTGAATTTGAGGCAGAAAAGGTGGTTGGAATTGTTGAAAGATTATGACATCACTATCTTATATCATCCGGGAAAGGCCAATGTGGTGGCCGATGCCTTGAGTAGGAAGTCAGCCAGTATGGGCAGTCTTGCTTATATTCTGGTCGGTGAGAGACCTCTTGCTTTGGATGTTCAGGCTTTGGCCAATCAGTTTGTGAGGTTGGACATTTCTGAGCCTAGTCGAGTATTAGCTTGCACGGTCACTCGCTCTTCGTTATTGAAGCGTATCTGTGATCAGCAATTCGATGATCCCGATTTGTGTGTCTTGAGAGAAACGGTGCAGCATGGAGGTGCCAAGAAAGTAACCTTAGATGATGATGGCGTATTGAGATTGCACGGGCGAGTTTGTGTGCCCAATGTTGATGGGATTCGAGAGTTGATCTTAGCGGAGGCCCACATTTCTCGATATTCTATTCACCCGGGCGCCGCGAGGATGTATCAGGATTTAAGGCAGCACTATTGGTGGCGCAAGATGAAGAAAGACATCGTTGCGCATGTGGCTCGGTGTTTGAATTGTCAGCAGGTTAAGTATAAGCATCAAAGACCTGGTGGTCTATTTCAGAGTTTTGCACTTCCCGAGTGGAAGTGAGAGAGGATTACGAGGATTACGATAAGCATCAGAAAGTTTCTTATCAAAAAGGTCTGCTAAGTCATCAAGAGATTTGAATTTAAAATCTTGAACCTCAGGAGGCCTTTGAATATGAGTAAGAACTGTTTGATCAACCGGTTTGGTTCCCGAAGTGGTGGCAATATCGGTTGGTCCTTTGTTAGTACTCATCTTCTTTATTAAAGCAGTCAAATCATCCAATTTTTTATCAAGAGAACCGATATGTTCTCCTAAAATTTTTACATATTAACCCAAATAATTATTTTGAGAAATCAATTTATTAATTTCTGCGATACTAATAGCTGCAACATTATCGTCAACAAATTTTTGAAAAGTAGTGAAGGTAATACCAATATTATTAGGTAAAATAAAGGAGGCTTGAGGAGGGTAAATGGCTTTAGTAATATTACCACTCCCATATTTATAAGATCTTTCTAACACCTTTATATAAAGAGGCAAATAAGTTGTTATAAACCAAGGAACAAAATACATAATTTGATTATGTAGAGCACAATTTTCATAAAATTCTTGAGAAATACTGTTTAAATCTTCTTTGCTATAAGTATCAAAAAACCAAGTTTTAAACTGGCTCCATTTAACACTAAAAAATTATTTTTGAATATATTTTCTTGCCCGTGAACCAGGGCTAAAATCAATTTGGTGTGGAATCATTAAGTATCATTGGGGTCGAAATCCATTTCGGATACAGAAGGAATACTTATCAGAAATATTGTCATTGTCTTGAATAATATTTGTTTGTGGGTTAATTTTAACCCTTTCGACAGACTTATTACTCACCTTTGTAGCGATAGTATGTAACGATGCTGCACGATTTCGAGCTGGACCATATACTAGCTCGACAGGAGAAATATGTTGAATAGCAGGTAAAAGTCTATGACTAGAAAATGAATGTCTATTATAAACAGTAGACTTATAATCAAATTTAATACAAATCCTACCATCCGGGTTTTGAGTAACATGCGAACAATCAGTATTTGACAAGTCATTAGTAATCTGACTTGGGAATATAACCGAATTTAAAGTCCAAGTAGTTGGGAAATTAATTTCTTCCCACCTAATAGGTCTTGTAGTGGTGACCTTGGACCTTGCAAAATTGGTTTCTACTAATATGGTCTGATCCGATGTATCGTATAACTTACATCGAGGATTTAAAGTAGACAATAATTAAAAATATATCCTATAAGATAAACATATAAGTTCAGAACCAGGAACATAATTATAATCATGCGTTTTCACATTTAAAGTCAAGTCATCAAGAATATTAACATCAGAAAGAGATAGTTGCAAATTGGGTTGAGTATTAAAATATACTGGATCATAGGCCACAATAGATTCAATCGAACCCATCAGAGACTGTCTAAAATTTAGATTACTAGCATCTCTAAGAGCTGCCAAAAAGGTCTCTGGTAATCCTTTAAGGGTTAAAGGTTTAAACGCAATTTGAACCATACCAATATGCAAGTAATGATAATGATGTTTATATAAGTCATTATCGTGTTTGTTTAACAAACGAATAGTCTGTTCAGAAGAATTTAATGACAAAGACTGTTCAATCGTTTTTATCAATTTGAAGAAAGTTTATCAAACCAACCATAATCATAAATTGTTTTTATAGAAACTTTAGGAATCGTCCATTTACTTAACAAATCAAGGTTTTGAGGTATATCTACCTCTTCAAGTCTAGTACTTTTAGTACTTGTTTCTCCCAGATCCATTACAAAAGCTTCATATCTATATTGAATATTTCATATCTATTACATATACACCATAAAATTTCCTAGTAAGTAAGAGTTACAATATGCCTTTTTCGGTTCCAAAAGGCACTAGGGTGACCGGTGCAAACAACAACAACCATCTGTTCAGCAATCAATTTAATTTTTTGCTGAACCTTAGCAGATTGTAAAGTATAGAATATATTCATGCACAATATTTCCAATTGTATTGAATCAACATGCTTTTGTTTCATACAAATCAAGGCGTTAATATCTTTGTTTTATCAAGTAAAATTAATCAAGGAAGATAAGGCGTTGATGTTTCAGGGTAGGCGGGCGGTGGTCCGCACGGCCATCCATGTCTTGCTGTTTCAGTACCTTTGAAGGTTGGAGGTAGTCTGCACGACCAGTAAAGATTCGAAATATACAGGAATTTTATTATAGTTTTAATGACTGTATGTAAGGATCTATCCTTTTACCCAAGTAAGGGGCCTGTCTAGGTCCAATACATACTCTTATTGAGCCCATATGTCTAGAAGTTCTAACTGTGAAAGGGATAGCCCTTTTGACAACTTCAGTGGGCTTTAATGTCATAGCTGGCTAGACGTAGCCACTAAGGCAAAGCCAATAAGAGTAGTACCAGAGTCGACTGTACCACAATCTTGGAACCAAGCCAAGAAACTATATTAAAATTCCTTTATATTTTGAAAGAGTCTTGATTCTTCATGGTTAATATGCAAGAGAAATTAGTTCTTCAACATAGATATGAAAACGCTTAGCCGGACATGGTCACGGCAGTGGAGAGAAACAAAGTAATTTAAATACTATACAATAAACAAATACCTTTAAGGTCGGGACGCAAGGCCCTGAAGATGATGAACTGAACTTCAAAACTTTTATTTCCTTCAACTAATTTACAAAATGAAGAAGCTAAGAAGCTTAAAAGACTTTACAAGAGAGAGAGAGAGAGAGAGAGAGAGAAAGGAATTTTCTGATGCCTCCCCGAATGAGAGAGGGCTCCTACTTATAGGAAGAGAAAAAAAAATAAGGAATCTATGTACAGTACAGTGGGTACCTTATGCAGGTCCCTTATACAGTGTATTTAATTTGTATACAGTGTATCTACTGTTGTAGTGGGGTCCTGTGTGGAGTCCTTGGCGGTTTCACTATTTTTCACTATTTCTTCCTTCTACTTTGTCAATCGTTTGTAGGAAATCTTCCACTTCTTTGACTTTTTTATCAGACAATATCCTTTCTGTCATCATAGGTTGAGAATCTTCCTCTACATCATCGTTGCTTGTTTCACTTTGCATTGATGTGTCTGATTTTTCACATTGGCTTAAAGTTTGAAGCAAATTTCTTTTCACTTCTTCTAGATATTGGTTTATTAAATTAGTTTTATCTCCATCTTGAATGGAGATTCTCCTAGCAATATGCTTGATTAAGCTATCATCAAATATTTTCTTTTGGGGAGTGGTCGCGTATAACTGGATCTGTACTTTAATGGAATCCAATAATTCTTGACCGCATAACAATTTTGTTTTGGGATCATTCTTCATCAACTTATCCCAAAAATTATTGTAAAAGACCCTGTATAAGCAAGGGATCTTGTCACGACCCCCACCCCGGCCGTGATGGCGCCCAACACAATGCTAGGCAAGCCCGACCAATTAACATCTCACAATCTCTTTCTTTATAATTCAACACCAATTTTCGGGATTTAATACCAATTTAATATAAATAGAAGTATGAATTTAACGGATGAAATGTACGAAAACCATAATAACAAAAAATCTCTATAAAACAGCCCATTGATCCGGTGTCACAAGTCTGAGCCTCTAATATAAGGTTTCAACAATCTAATACAGAAATATGTCTAAAATGCGGAATAATAAGTGGAGATAGAAGGAGAAATCGGGTATGCGAACGCCATGCAGCTACCTCGATAACTCAGATGAAAACAGAACAGCAGGAAAGCTCGCTCTATGCCTCAGGAATACCTGTACCTGCACACATGGTGCAGGGAGTAATGTGAGTACACCGACCCAGTGAGTAATAACAATAAATAATGGTTGACAGTATGAAATCACGTAAAGGCACTAAGCAGTTCTATATCAAAATAGTAAAATCATTTAAGCAACAGTAAATGAGGAAGTCATGTGAAATTCTTTAAACCAGGTAAAACAGATATAATCAGTATAAATCAGCTCCTCAAGCATTTCAGTTCATTTATTCGTTCTTATCCTCAGTTCTCAATTCATATACCTCTCACGATAACTGAATCAATAAATATATATATCGCTGCGGCGTGCAGCCCGATCCATAAATTGTTGTGGCGTACAGCCCGATCCATAGTAATAATAGTCGACTGCGCTCACTGGGGGTGTGCAGACTCCGGAGGGGCTCCTTCAGCCCAAGCGCTATATAATTGTTACGGCGCGCAGCCCGGTCCATATCATATAAATATCCTCACTATTGGGTCCTCGACCCCGCTCAGTCATTTAAAAATCACAGCCTCTCGGGCATAATGTACAGTCGGGATCTCAGCCCTGATATCTCTTCCTATTTTTGATTAACATTTCAAAAATCTGGTTCATATCATTCTTAAACAATTGGAAACATGACTGAGGATATAAATTCTTTAACAAAATAAGTGAGGAAAATATCATTCTGGATGGACCAAGTCTCAATCCCCATAGCATTGAACCTCACGCTCGTCACACAGCGTGTATCTCAACTTAGTATAGCACTACGTTGTGCAAATCTGGGGTTTCAAACCCTCATGACATCATTTAAAATCATTACTCACCTCAAATTGGCCAAAACTCTAGCTCGCTATGCCCTTGCCTCACAAATTGGCCTCCATGCGCATCGAATCTATCCAAAATCAGAACGAATACGTCACAATATGCTAAGGGAACAAAACCCAAGCGAAAACATTCGAAAAATATCAAAAATCCGGAAATTAGCAAAACCCGAGCCCCGGGCCCACGTCTCGGAATCGGGTAAAATTTTCATTTTCAGAATCCTTATACCCCCACGAGTCTAACCATACCAAAATTATCCAATTCCGATACCATTTGGTCCTTCAAATCATCATTTTACATTTTTGAAAGATTTCACAATTTTCTTCCTAAATTCCATCCCGAATCACGAATTAAATGATGAATTCAGTTATAGATTCATGTATTCTAGCCAAATCTGAGTTAAAATTACTTACCTCGATGATTTTCTTGAAATACCTTTGAAAAATCGCCAAAATCCGAGCTCTCTCGGTCAAATATTAAATAAAACCCAAAACCCTGTATTTATAGGTACCACCTCAGATTTCAGCTACCGCGGGCCGCACCAAAATGACCGTGGTCCGCACAAGCCAATGCGTTCCGCGCAAACACAACCGCGGCCGCACAGGCCTTCCTCTGCAGTGATAAGCTTTAGTATTTTGGTCATAACGTTTGCTACAGATGTCCAAATTGCGATATTTTTACTTTTCTGGAAACTAGACACGAAGGGCTACAACATTTGGTTTTGAATCATCTCAAAATTCCTTGTGGATCAAATGATATGAGGTTCCGCAGTTGGACCTGCGACCTGCAGGTCTTCATGACCACGCCCCGCGCCAGGCCACCGCACCCAGCGCAAAAAGGACCGTGCCCCGCGCACAAATGACTGCCCCATCCATTTTGCTAAGTTTCGGGATGTCCGTACTCGTTCAAAACTCACCCGAAACACACCCGAGGCCCCCGGGACCTCAACCAAAAACACCAACGCATCCTAAAACATTATTCAACCTCGCTCCAATCATCAAAACACCTCAACAACACCAAAACAATCAACTTACCTCAAATTCAAGCCTAAGTTCTTCTAAAACTTCTGAAACACGCTTTTGATCAAAAACCCAACTAAACCACGTCCGAATAACCTAAAATTTTGCACGCATATCCTACATCACATAATGAAGCTACAACAACTCTCGGAATTCCATTCCGACTCCCAGATCAAAACCTCACCTATCAACCGGAAATTGTCAAACTACTAACTTCGTCAATTCAAGTCTAATTCTACATCAAGCCTTCAAAATAAATTCCGATCACGCTCCTAAGTCTTAAATCATCTCTCAGAGCTAACCGAGCCATCAGAATTCACATCCGAGCCTTCTAACTCAAAAGTCAACGCCCAGTTGACTTTTCCAACTCAAACCTTCCGTAAAGAGACTAAGTGTCTCATTTCTTATCAGAACCACTCCAATTCAACTCGTCCACATAAGCATAACAAAAATAGTTAGTGGGGAAAACGGGGCGGTAACTCACGATACGACGGGTCGGGTCGTCACATTCTCTCTAACTTAAACAAACGCATGTCCTCGAGTGTACGCAGAGTTGTCCTAGAAGCCAACCAAAAGCTGAATGACCTTATCAAGCATAAACCCGAGGATGATCCCACGTCACCCTATCTCACATGGGTCCGATAACGCGTTTTAACTAAAATCACACAATCTAGTCTAGCCCATAAATCATAGAGCCACATTTCACCTTTTCGGAATCATACACAAGAACAGAACCTCACACCTACATTCAGAATAAGTCTGAACCAGCTGTAATAGACCATGCCTGCAACCTTAGGTGCAATTATATGATATACCAATAACTCAAACAAATGCAACGATAACTTCCATTCACAGCAGCTGCCCACAACAACCAAGTACCGATAGAAATCTCTTATTAGCCAAGGTCTCATTCCAACACTCTCATATACTGCCAACGATAATTGAAACACGCAATAAACCATAACCATTGCTCAGATCAACCATTCATGAGGCCATTTCTCCTTTAGCAATTATCATAACAAATTTTTGAACCGAACCTCAATATTTACCCATCAAACATGCTGAAATCAAATCCGTTTGTATTCATTAATGACCCCAACGATCACTTCAAACCCAACACACCACTTTGGTGACATGACACATCAATACATTCCTAAGCCACAACTTGCATAATACGTGCACCAATAAGAAACAGTCTGAACATACTCAAATCATGAAAATGACTCAAATGAGAGAGTTGTACCTCAAACTCACCAGTATTGCCACAACACAAGGGTGAGACCCTGTCTCACATCATAGAAATAGGACACACAAATTTGACCTGCAAGGTCATGTTTCCACACAGCTTTGCTGCAATGCGCGATCCTATCCAAATACTACTCCACATGAAACACCTCAAGTCACTATGCTTGAAATCGACAACCATGCTCAATATATGTCTGGAACCAAAGCAAATCATTACACCCACGGTGAAACAAATAACACACACCATGCAAACCTGATAGAACATAACCGGTACGTTGTTCACCGAGCGACACCCAATTACTCATCCTGCTCGACTTCCACTACTACAACTCCTATCGGAGCTAGGCGATCGGGTGCCCGACACCAAATTAATACCGAAATCAACAACCTTGCCTAGAGACATGCCTAGCCACACGAAACGCATCCAAAAAGTCCCTCAACACCGGAACTGAATTAATGATAGCAACCTTTGCACTGACATCTATCACGAATGCCTAATTAAGAAAGCAATCCTTCCCAACCATCCGCTGGTTCTTTGAAATATAAACCACTCTGCTACAACATAATCCAACGCACTTCATCACTCAACCCGTGGCATTTTTGGTATTGCCCGTAGCGCAATAGTTCAGAATCACTTAACACTAAGACAACCAGTCTGAATTCTGACATCACATCATAAATCTAACATACCAGTAAACAAATATCCCTCGAGCCTCCAAATCCCTATTGCCGCTAAACGGTGTCGAATACACACGATCCACCACTACAACCTAGCTTGTACATGAGAACTCCCAGTGTCCAACTCCATATGGCACACAAATCATCATACCTGATTCCAGTTTCCACCATGCGAATACATGCACACCTTTAATACCCAATCATCCCACGATAAATACTCTAAAATTTCCATGTGCCATACAAGCAACTCGAATATCAGCAGTCGATCTAGCCTTAAAGTGCCGCAATACTATTGAAGTGCCATCAACTTAATCACATTGGCCTTTTTCTGAAACATATACCCTCTACAAATCACTATGATTAGAAATGCAATTTCCTTAATTATCTGAAGATCATTCACCCTAATCATCTGAAGCTCATTTCTCTAATCACCTAAAGCTGCCCGTACTGCCTAAGAATGTTATAAATTTCCATTCAGAACTGAACCATAACCTTACACACGCAAATCTCAATCCTTCACAACATATCGCATATACCATATCATCCTAAGGTAACATGTGGACTTCACCTCCCTTCTGAACCATGAACGTTTACGTATTCAACTAGTCAAGAACTTCCATTGATCCCATCTAGAAGGAAAATCATTACACATCCCATGCTCTGCATGACATATGTAGGTCTTGTTCAAACTCTTACAATACCGACACAACAGATGAGATCTGTATAAATTCATAACACCGCCGAATCAATAATTCATTGGGTCTATACTTCTGGCAAGAACTATCATCTCATTATGAACCAAACAATGGTCTTAGCCCCTTAATTTACTTCATATACTCAGATTGCACTGATCTCGAATTCAATGATCTCGTCTCACCCATTACGAACTGCTCAGGCAATAAGCCACCCCTAACATAATGAAAAGCCGCATATGATGCCCTAATATGCCAATAGGCTACCAATTCGAATGCGATACAAAAAAGAAAACAAACTCTGGAAGGAATTACCAATCCCACGCACTAATACGGACTTTCCTTAGAAAACAGGAAGCAAGGCATACAAAAT
Organism: Nicotiana tabacum; assembly: GCF_000715075.1. Lineage (NCBI taxonomy): Eukaryota > Viridiplantae > Streptophyta > Magnoliopsida > Solanales > Solanaceae > Nicotiana > Nicotiana tabacum. Next base: position 103,175,375 of record NC_134097.1, read on the forward strand.
AGCATATAGAAAACTATACTCAACATCACACTGTTGCGGCGTGCAACCCGATCCAGATAACATACCCATGGCGGCGTGCCACCCGATCCACACATAGATCTCACATAAGGAGATGCACATCGAGCCAAATTTGCTCATTACAACAAAATACCGAGTATCGGTCGTAAGCATGCTAAGTGCATAATAATATCTCTGAGGGACATATAGCGTTATAAGCTACAAAACTCAAGCACAACTGAGGTGCGATGTACAATCTGAATTTCAAGAGCCAAGATGCTCATATAACGTCATTCCTACACAGATTCTCAACACATAGCAATTTCTCAAGTCGTCTCACAACTCACACAGCGCAATGCATCACTACGCCAAATATCTGACAATGAAACATCAACCTAACTACTCCTCAATGAGGACCGCGTTACTAAAATGCACACATCAGGACTGATATAGAGCCATTATTCACATTAAATCTATCCATCGACTTCAAGCCGATTCTGATCACACTGAACTAGCCTGATAACCTTTTAAAGGTCCATAATAACTCCCATTTTTCTCATAACACACAACAACAACCATCACAATCGGAGTAATCCTCCCCAGTTCACAACCCAATATGTCAAGTGCCCTCTAGGCATGAATCTTCAATTTAACGACACTATCACAAACATCATACTTGGTTTACATATTTAATCAATCAAGTGATCACATGCCACACTTATATAATCTTCTCATGGGACACACTCCCACAACCTACCACAACAATATCTAGAGCGTACCTCCAAACCACCGGTCGCACTAACGCTGAAGAGCGATCAAGAATCATTAACGAGGATGCAAAACCCTATTTACAAAACACCAATCTTAGGTGACGCTGAAGACAATACCAATTTACCATAACCATCAAAACTTATCTCCTGCTCATCCGAGCTCATGATATCTTGTCAAAAATTTTCCTTCACTCGTGCCATTCTCGGCCCAATTTCCACAACCAGAACTGATTCACCAGCATGCATCAAATCGAAACTAACATAGTACATAACCGCACAATCTGCTAACCAATAGCAAGCTCCCCAACTTGGCTCGAAGCCATAGATCACAACACACTATACTCATAACGCATATACTCTATTGTTGCCTCAATACCATAGTGAGGTTAAACTGAAATCCTCGGTAAGCTTGTGTAAACACATTTCATCTAGTACTTCAACTCTTTGGCAATCTCGCAACAGTTAAACTCACTCTCTTAAGTAAACCAAAAATTTCAAACTTCAACACTTACAATTCATTTGCACATGAGATCTTCTGTCATTCACATGAGGATCATGCCGCCTCAGCACACTTCACGGGAGATAACCCACCTACTTCGCCTCAATATAACATTTTCGTATACCTTCCACCTCCATAAGCATTACGCAGTCACTTGATCTTCCTGAGTCTGTACTCATACCGCAACATGAAATTTACTTCACTCCTAACTAGGAGTCATGAAAAGATTCTTCAAGCGCCCATAACTCGGGCTATAACTTGAATCAAGATAGACTTCAAGCATCTACTAATTCTTCCATCATTCAACAGACCCCTTCTCATCGCTTCCAATTCATATGGATACGCCTCATAGTACTAACATACTCCTCACATATCCACAACCGTCAGTTCCACTAACGGGGACACTACCAAACATATAAGTTCAAAAACACTTGTTTACACAATCAACACCTTAGCGCTCCAGCCATAGGAAAAGATCCAACCTCAAGTCTTTCAGACTGGACCACCATAAACTCACAGAGATTACACCTCGCCCCTCGATCGGGGAATCACAAGCCATTGAGGCACATCTGATACTGAGCGCTCTTGCGCGCATACGAACGCACGGAAGGAATTTCAAAAGTTTCTTTTCAAGATGAATCAAGGACGCACGATAAGAATTCAAGAATGTGAAGTTTTCCTAAAGGTTCTGCAGCCTCTCGAGGATAAATATAGACGTCTCCGTACCAATCCGCGAGACTCTATTAAACCGGCTAATGACTCGCGAGACCAAGTAACCTAGGCTTTGATACCAACTTGTCACGACCCCAACCCTGGCCGTGATGGCACCCAACACAATGCTAGGCAAGCCCGACCAATTAACATCTCACAGTCTCTTTCTTTATAATTTAACACCAATTTTCGGGATTTAATACCAATTTAATATAAATAGAAGTATGAATTTAACGGATGAAATGTACGAAAACCATAATCACGAAAAATCCCTGTAAAATAGCCCACTGATCCGGTGTCACAAGTCTGAGCCTCTAATGCAAGGTTTCAACAATTTAATACAGAAATATGTCTAAAATGCGGAATAGTAAGTGGAGATAGAAGGAAAAATCGGGTCTGCGAACGCCATGCAACTACCTCGATAACTCCGATGAAAACAGAACGGCAGAAAAGCTCGCTCTATGCATGAGGAATACCTGTACCTGTACACATGGTGCAGGGAGTAATGTGAGTACTCCGACCTAGTGAGTAATAACAATAAATAATGGCTGACAGTATGAAATCATGTAAAGGCGCTAAGCAGTTCTATATCAAAACAGTAAAATCATTTAAGCAGCAATAAATGAGGAAGTCATGTGTAATTCTTTAAACCAGGCAAAGCAGATATAATCAGTATAAATCAGCTCCTCAAGCATTTCAGTTCATTTATTCATTTTTATCCTCAGTTCTCAATTCATATAGCTCTCACAATAACCAAATCAATAAATATATATACCGCTGCGGCATGCAGCCTGATCCGTATATCGCTGTGGCGTATAGCACGATCCATAATAATAATAGTCGACTATGCTCACTGGGGGTGTGCATACTTCGGAGGGGCTCCTTCAGCCCAAGCGCTATCTAATTGTTGCGGCGTGCAGCCCGATCCATATAAGTAATTGCTAAGGCGTGCAGCCCGATCTATAATATGTATAATATATATATGCTGCGGCGCACAGCCCGATCCATATCATATAAAATATCCTCACTATTGGATCCTCAACGCCTCTTAGTCATTTAAAAATCACAGCCTCTCGGGCATAATGTACGGTCGGGATCTCAACACTCATATCTCTTCCTATTTTTGATTAATATTTCAAAAATCTGGTTCATATCATTCTTAAACAATTGGAAACATGACTGAGGATATAAATTCTTTAACAAAATAAGTGAGGAAAACCAGTCAAAAATCCTCTAAGGGTTCTACAGGTCGGCACAAGGCCCCAAGCATGGCAACAAGCACAATTCACAATAATAAAGTATATGTATCAATCAAAAATGTAGTAAAATATCATTGGGGATGGACCAAGTCCCAATCCCCATAGCATTGAACCTCACGCTCGTCACACAGCATGTATCTCAACTTAGTATAGCACTACGTTGTGCAAATCCGGGGTTTCAAACCCTCGGGACATCATCTAAAATCATTACTCACCTCACACTGGCCAAAATTCTAGCTCGCTATGCCCTTGCCTCTCAAATGGGCCTCCACGCGCGTCGAATCTATCCAAAATCAGAACGAATACGTCAAAATATGCTAAGGGAACAAAGCCCAAGCGAAAACATTTGAAAAATATCAAAAATCCCGAAATTAGCAAAACCCGAGCCTCAGGCCCACGTCTCGGAATCGGATAAAATTTACATTTTCAGAATCCTCACACCCTCACGAGTCTAACCATACCAAAATTATATATACAGTGTTTCTACTGTGTATACAGTGTTTCTACTATTGTAGTGGGGTCCTGTTGTGGAGTCCTTGGCGGATTCACTATTTTTCACTATTTCATTCTTCTACTTTGTCCATCGCTTGTAGGAAATCTTCCACTTCTTTGATTTTATTGTCCTATTGTGGAGTCCTTGGCGGCTTCACTATGTTCCACTATTTCTTTCTTCTACTCTGTCCATCGTTTGTAGAAAATCTTCCACTTCTTTGATTTTTTTATCAGACAATATCATTTCTGTCATCATAGGTTGAGAATCTTCCTCTACATCATCGTTGCTTGTTTCACTTTGCATTGATGTGTCTGATTTTTCACATTGGCTTAAAGTTTGAAGCAAATTTCTTTTCACTTCTTCCAGATATTGGTTTATTAAATCAGTTTTATCTCCATCTTGAATGGAGATTCTCCTAGCAATATGCTTGACTGAGCTATCAAATATTTTCTTCTGATCCATAAATATATAATCCTCACTATCAGGCCCTCGGCTTCTCTTAGTCATCAACCTCACAGCCACTCGGGCATTTCAGTGAAAAATCAGGAAACTCAGCCAAACCAACTTTCATATATTTAAAAATAGAGTAATGAAACTGAATCAAACAATAAACAGGTAAAAATCATGACTGGGGATATGCTTTTGAATCAAAACGATGTGAGAATAGTAGTAAAATACCCCTGAGGGTCCAAACAGTATGGCACAAGGCCCCAAACCTGGCATTCAGGCCAAGTTAATAGAATTATTTCTAAAACATATAGTATCATATAGAGTTTATCAAAATAAGCAACTTTACAGTTGCCACGAGACAGACCAAGTCACAATCCCTACTAGTGCACGCCAACACGCCCGTCACCTCATTTATCAAAATAGTACGAAATTCCGAGGTCTCATACTCTCAGGACTAGATTTTCAATCATTACCTACCTCAAACCGGTCAAAAATCTACACTGAGATGCTCTTACCCCTCGACTCAGCCTCCAATAGCCCCGAATCTATTCACAACCATAACAATACCATCAATATAAGCTAATGGGATGAATTCCACTAGAAAAACTATCAAATTAGGCACAAAATCCTGAAATTCACTCAAACCCGGCCCTCGGGCCCATGTCTCGGAGTTCAACAAAATTACAAAACTTGAAAACCCATTTACTCCCGAGTCCAAACATATGAGATTTTATCAAAATCCGACCTCATTTGGTCACTCAAATTCTCAAAATCCACTCTTCAATTTCAAGCCTTAAATTCCAAAATTTCTAGTCCAACTCTCAATTAGATGATGAATAAAATCATAGATTCATGAAATATAGACCATTATAGTTTAGAATCACTTACCCCCAACGTTTCTCCTTTAAATACCTTGAAAAATAGCCTCTCTCCCGAGCTCCTCAATCCCAAAATTGAAAAATGAATAACAAACCTCGAGCTAGGGTTTTTTGTCCAGCAAACACGCACCTGCTGTCAAATACTCGCTTCTACGGCACCGCACCTGCTGAATTTCCATCGCATGTGCGTAACCCACTTAATGAACCACTTTCTGCATCTGCGGTCACACCATTGCACCTGCGACTCATCTTTTGCTTCTATGGAATGGATCAAACTCCACAGCATCCGCATCTACGGCTCCCAGCTTGCACATGCGACCTCGCACCTGCAGACCGCAATCCGCAGGTGCGGATATGACAGTAGCAACAAATTTTCAGCAGCACCAACTCAATGCCAATCCTTCCGTCAACCACTCAAAATCATCCTGAGGCCCTCGGGACCTCAACCAAACATGTAAACAAGTCACGTAATGCCATTCAAACTTATTCAAACCTTCAGAGCACTAAAAATAACATCAAAACACCAAATCATCCTCAGATTCAAGCCTAAGGATTTCCAAACTTCTGAATTCCGCAAACGATGTCGAAACCTATAAACTTCGTTCGAATGACCTAAAATTTTGCACACATTTCAGAATTGACACTACAGACCTACTCCAATGGTCGGAATAATTTCGACCCCGATATCAAAATTTCCACTGCCGACCGGGAAATGCCAAATTTCTAATTTCGCCAATTCAAGCCTAATTCTACCACAGACCTCCAAATCACATTCCGGACGTGCTCCCAAGTCCAAAATAACCTATTAGAGCTATGCAAAACATAAAAATCCAAATCTGAGATCAAATACTAAAAAATCAAAACTTGGTCAAACCTTTCAAATTTAAAGCTTTAAGTTGGGAATCATTCTTCCATATTTGTTCTGATTAACCTGAAAACCAAATCCGACAATTTACATAAGTCTTAATAAATCATACGGAGCTAGTCATGCCCGAGAACTAGCGAGCGAAGTGCAAATTCTCAGAATGACCGATCGGGTCATTACATCCTCCCCCACTTAAACAAACGTTCGTCCTCGAACGTGCCCAGAGTTGTTCCAAAAACTATCAAATTGCTGTATAACCTTATCATGCACCTACCCGAGGGTGATCCCACATCACCCTATCCCGTATAGGTCCGATAATGCAATAAGACTGAAATCTCGCAATCCAACCAAGCTCATGAACCTTAGAAACAAATTTCCACTTCCGAACTTATCTATAAGATCAGAATCACACATTTATATGCTGTATAAGTATAAACAAGCTGTATCAAACCATATTCGTAACCCAAGATGTAATCACATGATATACCACATAACTCAACCACTCGTAGCAATAACTTCTAATCACAGCATGTAACGACCTGATCGGTCGTTTTAAACTTTTGCACTTTGATCGCCAGTTCCCGGGCATGACTTTCCCCGTGTAACGTATTATGCCTGATGTAGATCATTGGTTTTGGTTTTCAAGAAAATTGGAATGAATTTGAAGGAACAGTCTTAGTTGAAAGCTTTGAATTTGAAAGTTTGACTAAGAGTTGACTTATTTGTGTATGAGCTCGGATCAGAAATTCTATAATTTGGATAGCTTCGTTGGGTGCTTTATGACTTTGGAGCACAATCGGAATGCATTTTGGGAGTCCGTGGAAGGATTTGGCTTGAATTGGCAAAGTTAATATTTTGGCGAATTCCAGTTGATAGGTGAGATTTTGATCCGAGGGTTGGAATGGAATTTTGAAAGTTTTGTAGCTTCATTATGTCATTTGTGATGTGTGTGCAAAATTTCAGGTCATTTGGACGTCGTTTGGTCGACTTTTTGATCGAATTCAGATTTAGGAAGTTTTGGAATTCTTAGGCTTGAATCCGAAGGTAATTTGATGTTTTGATGTTGTTTTGAGTGTTTCGAAGGTTGGAACAAGTTTGAATTATATTATGGGGTGTGTTGGCATGTTTGGTCGGGGTCACATGAGGCTCGGATATGTTTTGGAAGAGTTTTTGGAAGATTTTGCCGTTTTGAGCATAAACATGTAATGATCCAAATGTCCACTTTTTGTTCTAGAGATCGAAATTTGATTTTGAGACTTTCGGAATTTTGATAATAAATTTTAGGACTGATCTGGAATGTTTGGTCTAATTTCATCAAGTCGCAATTGGGTTTTTGACATGAAACATGAGTTAATTGTTTAACGAGCGAAATGGGTATTGAACTAAGCAAATGATCTCCGAAATGAGTTTCGACTAAAGGGCTATGTTCGTATTATTATTTTTGACTCATAGTAACAAGAATCATCGAATTCTGAGTTTGTATGATGGAGTTAGAGCCTTTTTATTGAAAAGAAAAGCTCCTGCAATTTTCTGGGCAGTTAATGCATTTTTCGCACGTGTTAACAGTGACCGCACCTGCGTGAACAGTACCCGTGTACAGTACACGTAAACAATAAAAACGTATGAACAGTACCACCGAAATTCTGGATAGTTTTAAGTCTAGCAGTCCAAGTTTTCTCATTTTATTTGACTTCCAAGCTCAGGTTTTGGGTGATTTTGAGCGAAAAATCACGGGAATTCTTGAGGTAAGTACCTTATGAACATTGTTAGTCAATATTATTGAATTATCATTGAATATTCCTGCTAGATTACGTGTTTTTGAGGTATAAATCGGGAATATGGGCCTAGAGATTTGAAAATAAGATTTGATGGTTTGGAGGCCGAATTGTTGTTGGATTTTGGAAAAATTTGTATGGTTGGACTCGTGGTTGGGTGAGGTTTCATATTTCATAATATTTGTCGGGTTCCGAGATGTGGGCCCAACGGGCAAATTTTGAGTGCAATTTCGGATTTTTAATGGAAAATGTAGAATTTCATATGGAATTAATTCCTATATTTTTTTTATTATTATTGTGACTAGATTCGATCCATTCAGAGGTCGATTTGAGAGACAAAGGCATCGCGAGCTAAAGGATTAGCCGGTTCGAGGTGAGTAGTGATTATAAATGATGTCTTGAGGGTTTGAAACCCCGGATTTGCACATCGTAGTGCTGTATTGAGGTGAGACACGCGCTAGATGATGAGCGCGAGATCTTTTACTACCGGAGATTGTGACTTGGTCCATCCCGATTGATGATTTTACGCATATTTGATTGAAACTTATTTGTTATCATCATGATTTGGGATGATTGCCATACTTGGGCTTCGTGCCAATTATTTGAATCCTTCGGGAATTTTTATCACTATTTCCTCATTGTTTTGACTTATATTTAAACTCAGTCATGTTTATAATTATTGTTTTACAAACTCAACCGCTTTTATGTAGATTTGAAAACTCAAATGATATTTCTAAATGGTATTTTGGGCTGAGAACTACTGTTTTACAAATGCCCGAGGGGCTTATGATGATTTTCGGACTGAGTGAGGCTGAGGGCCATATGTGAGGATATGCCGAGTGATATGAGGCCGAGGGCCTGAGATACTTTATATGCCACGCGGTGGCTTGAGTGATGTGAGGCCGAGTGATATGAGGCCGAGGGCCTGAGATACTTTATACTCCACGCGGTGGCTTGAGTGATGTGAGGATATGGTGAGTGATGATGCCACGAGGTGACTTGATATAGCGCTTAGGCCGTAAGGGGCCCCTCCGGAGTCTGCACACCCACAGTGAGCGCGGGTACCCATTGTTCTGAGTGTTTGATACTATGCCCAAGGGGTTGATATGAGTGATTGTGAGGTAGCCCGAGGGGCTGATACTATTCTGAGAGTGAGCCCGAAGGCCTATTACTGATCTGATATTGAGCCCGTGGGGCTGTTACTATTCTAATATTGAGCCCGAGGGGCTGGTACTATTCTGATATTGAGCCTGAGGGGTTGGTTCTGTTAATATTATGCCCGAGGGGCGGTTTGTTGTACATGTTTTGCCGGAGGGGCTGTTTACATTTCTATAATTTTTGTTACTCACTTGTAAACTACTTGCTTTACTTGTTGAAAAAAAAGGATTTTCACTTGATTTCTCACTGCTTTACTGTTTAAAGTGATTTTACTGCTTCAGTATGGAATGTCTTGTGTTTTTGCTGATTTCTTGCCTTCAGTCTTTATTTATTATTATTACTCACTGAGTCAGAGTACTCACATTACTCCCTGCACCTTGTGTGCAGATTGAGGTATGTTTTGGCTGATCGGAGCCAGAGTCATCAGGGTTTAGCAAGGTAGCTACCGGCATTTGCAGCACTGCTTTTCTCTCTACTCATTTCATTAGTCTGTATTTGTACACTCCAGGCTTTCAGTTGTATTTATACCCTAGTAGATGCTCGTGACTTATGACACCCTGGTTAGGGCTGTGTCGGGTTATGTTTCCATTAATTATATCATTAAATCATATTTAAACTATTTATTAATATTTAACTATTTTTGAAAAGGCGATATGGGTTTGTTGGCTGGCCTTGTCTTCACGAGAGGCGCCATCACGACCGGAGTGGGGTTTGGGTCATGACATAGCAGCTGCTCAAGCTACCCAATATCGGTAATAAACCCTCTTATCCAACAAAGCCTCATTCCAACACTTCCGTATACTGCCAATGATGAAAGAAACACGCAGAAGGTCATAACCATTCCTCAGATCAACCAGTTATAGAGCTCTCTCTCCTTCGGCAAGGAACATAGTAAATTTCTAAGCTGAATCTCAATATTATCCTTCCAACATGTTGAAATCGAATTTGATAGTATTCATTCAAAATCCCAATTATCTCATCTCATCCAATACGGCTACTCTAGTGACATGACACATCGATACAATCTAAAACCACAACCTGTGCGACCCGCGCACAATAAGCAACAGTCCAAATGTACTCAAATCATGGGGAAAAAATTGCTCAAATGAGAGAGCTATACCGCAAGCACACCAGTATTACCACAACACAATGCTAAGAACTCATTACACACTGTGGAACTAGAACATACGAATCTAACCCAAAAGATCATACCTCCACATAGTTTCACTGCAATGTGCGACCCTTTCCAAACATTGGTCCACATGAATCACCTTAAGTCACCATGCTCAAAATCACCACCCACGCGCAATTTGATGACCAGTACCAAAAGTGAATCACCATACCCCCGGAGAAACAAATGACGTAATGCCATACCAGCCCTAGAGAACCTATCCAATGCGCAATCAATCATGCAATGCCCAAATACCCGTCTCATTCAAATTCCTCTATAAAGCCCCAAATAGAACCTTATCACTTGTGCATAAAATCAACAAATCACAACTCCTTGCCACACGAAAAGGTAACTCAGAGATCACTCTAGAATGCAAATAAGCTCAATGAAAATTGAACGACACATCCCTCAGCAATAACAATTTGGAGTCAGCAAAGCCGACTCGATGCAGAACACACATCCATATTGGCCTACCCATGAACCCATTATCAAGGAGTTCCTGAAACTAATCCTTCAACTCCTTTAACTCTTTGGTGCCATACAATATGATGGAATAGAAACGAGCTGAGTGCTCGACACCAAATCAATAACCCTATCTGGCTGCATACCTAACAGGTCTGTAGGAAACTCATACAGAAAATTCCTCACCACCGGAACTAAATCAATGGTGGGAGTCTCTATACTGACATCCCTCATGAAGGACAAATAAGAAAGACAACTCATTCCTAACCATCCGTTGGGTCTTCAAAAGTAAAATTACTATACTGGGAACATAACCCGTCAAACCTCACCACTCAACTCGTGGCATCGCTGGCATAGCCAACGTCACCATCTTTGTGTAACAGTCAAGAATAACACGACACAGAGACAACTAGTCCATACCTAATATCACATCAAAATCTACCATACTAAGCAACAAAGATCCACTCAGGTCTCCAACCCCCAATAGCCACCAAACAAGACTGATATATACGGTCCACAACCACGACATGAACTGTTTATGAGAACTCCTAGTCTCCAAATCCATAAAGCACCCGAATCACTATATCTGATCCTAACTCCACCGCCCGAACATCTCACTTACCTCTGATACTCAATCATTCTTCAAGAGATACTCCTAAAATTCTTCTGTGCCACCAAGTAACCTCGAATATCAGTCGCCGATCAAACAAGAGAGTGTCGCAATACTAATGAAGTATCCTTAACTCGAGCACAGAGCCCCTTTCTGAAATGTATACCCTCATCAAGCCACACCAATTAGTAATATCATTTACCTAGTCATCTGAAGCTGTCCATGTTGCCTAAGAATTTATGACCTTCATTCCATAACTGAACTGTCACATTACACATGCAAATCTCTACCCTACACAACATACCGTATATATCATGCCATCTTATAACAAATATGACAACTTCATAATCCATTTCGAGTCACAAGCAATTGTGTACTCAACTAGCCAAGAACTGTCCATCTGATCCCAATTAGAAGAAATCATTATACATCACATGCTCCTTACACCAGTAGAAAATATACATCACTAACCGTGGTAGAAGCTATTAAGGACTCCTAGAATCCCCTTTGCACAAAACCAAACCGTCAAGACTGAATCCTTCTAGCTCAATCAAGCTACATATGTCACCAAAAACCCAAGAGCATTGGCACGAGACACCTATAGAAACTCATCACCTTATAAGCACCCAAAGAACAATTCATACCCCTTACCATGTCGATCCGACCTACTACCAAACTGTCTTATTTATCGAAGTTCCTTCTGAATTACCTTCGAATTAATACTTCTCCTTACCATAATTCTGCAATCATCAACCCAGACTCACCACACGAGACCCAAGCGTAAAACCATACTGTCTAAGGCTCATAAGCTGCTGAATGTTCTCTTAAGCATTCCAAAAGTAACACAACTCAATTACTTACTCTGAAAAGACTTCCTATGAATTTAAGCTATTTTTTCCCTTTTCTGATACCAAAATGTAGGATCCACTACGATATAAAAATGCGACAAATCTTGATGCCTTCCAATGTAAGTCCCAATTTCTAGCCAAATACATATCCTGAAGAATTCCTAATTGTTACATATAAATCTTGAATCAGTCAGAACATTCTCGTGAGTCATCCACTCTACTCCGGCCTCAATTAGACTGATCAACCGGTCCAAACGACTGCTCCATTAGCACTCCAACACCCTAGGAAGTAACCCATCCTTCTAAGCAGCCGAGTGATATCCTACTCCATACCCGTTATATTCCTTACAACAATAACTAATTCATCCAACGTCTTTCATATACACATATAGCATAACACAACCCTTATCCAAAATTTCCTTTACTCGAGTCATCCTCGATCTCAACCTCTGCAAGTCATAATCGATCCACAAGTATACCTCAAATTGAAACCCATACAACACATAATCGTGCAATCAACTGATCACTAATAGACTCCCCCACTTGGCTCAAAACCACATATCAAATCACACAATAACTCATGATACCCATGTTCTATTACCGCTATACTGCCATAGTGAATTAAACTAAATCTTCATAGGCTCGTGTAACACAAACCATCTAGTATTTCAAATCATCTGCAAATCTCGCATGCACCCTTGTAACAGTTAAGCCCACAATCATAAGCGATCCAAACCCAAATTGCAACACATAGAACCCACTGGTAAAATAGAACTTGCTACAAAATCACATAGGGATCACACAACCCTTAGGACACCCCACAGGAGATAACCCACCTGCTTCGCCTCAAACTAACATTCCCTTATACCCTTCCACAGTCATAAACTTTACGCAATCACTTAATCTCCCGAGTCTAAACTCATATCACAATATGAAAAATCTACTTTACTCCTTAACTAATCAACATGAAATAATCCTCCAACACACCCATACCTCGACACTATACGTCAAATCAAGATGGAATTCAAGCACCAGATAGTCCTTTCTACACCTCAAGCAGATCCTTCTCTTCACATTCGAATCATATGAACACATCTCTAGTCACATCATACTCATCATGTAGTCATCCAACTACTATTTCCACTAATAAGGATACTACCAGACATATAAGTCCAAAAGCACGTGCCTACACAATCACACCTCTATGCTCAAACAATAGTCAAAACCCGACCCCAATTCCTCCAGACTGGACCAACATTAACACACAGAAATCACATCTCGCCTCTCGTTCAGGGAATCACAAGCTGTCGATGCACAGCTGATACCGAGCGCTCATGCGCGCCTACGAATGCGTGGAAGGAATTTCAAGAGTTACATTTCAATATGAATCAATGTCGCGCGATAAAAATTCAAGAAGTGGAATTTTCCTAAAGGTTCTGCTGCCTCTCGAAGATAAGTACAGACTTCTCTGTACCGATCTGCGAGACTCTACTAAACCTGCTCATGACTCGTGAGACCTATGTAACCTAGGCTCTGATACCACTTGTCACGACCCCAAAACCAACCCAGTCGTGATGGAGCCTATCATATAACTAGGCCAGCCTACACAATCCCAAAAGCCAATCAATATTTTTCTTTCTTAGGATAAAATCAAAGTTATTTAACAATAAACCTTTATAAAGTGTTTTTAGCAAAACAATAGTGCGGTAAGAAAGGCTGACATCGGGGTGTCACTAGTCATGAACATCCACTACAACTGTCTGACAACATCAAGACTAACATGATCGAAAAAAATCACTGAATACGACTAAGGGAGAATAAGGAGGGAGGAAAGCAGGGCTGCGATTGTCAGGCAGCTACCTTACTAACTCCGATGAACCTGCCACTGGGTAATTAACACCCGCTACCGGGTTCAAAAATACCTGAATCTGCACACAAGGTGCAGGAAGTAATGTAAGTACGCCAACTCAGTAAATAATAAAGGTAAATAAAGACTGAGCAGTAGTGACAAGCATTTAATATCATATACATCTCATAACATAAAAATCTCAGTGGAAATAATAAGATTCCAATCAGCAGTTAAATTCTGAACATCTCGTAAAAATTCCAGTTTCAATGAAAGTTGTTTAAAACATTTGTTAAATATTTTCAGTAGAGGCTCAATATAAAGGAAGAGTGAAAAATAGTAATTTTATAAAAACAAGCTCCTCGGGCAAAGTATCACTCATATATATACATAGCCCCTCGGGCAAGCCTCTCAGTCACTCGTGAATCAAATCTAATCAATCAACGCTCAAACTCAGCAGTCACGCTCAATAGGTACTTTATAATAACCGCTGCGGTGTGCAAAACGATCCATAAATATATAGTCGACTGCGCTCACTGAGGGTGTGCAGACTCCGGAGGGGCTTCTACAGCCCAAGCATTATATCACTATGACGTGCAGCCTGACCCACACACACACACACACACACACACACACACACACACACACACACACACACATATATATATATATATATATATATATATATATATATATATATATATATATATATATATATGATGTGCAGCCCGATCCATAAATATATATAATCCTCACCATTAGGTCCTCGACCTCTCTCAGTCATTAACCTCACAGCCATTTGGGCATTTCAGTAAAAAATCAGGGAACTCAGCCCAAACAACTTTCATATATTTAAAAATAGAGTAATGAAACTAAATCAAACAGTAAATAGGTAAAAATCATGACTGAGGATATGCTTTCGAATTAAAACAGTACGAGGATAGTAGTAAAAATACACTTGAGCGTCCAAATAGTACGGCACAATGACCCAAACATGGCATTCAACAAAAGTTAATAGAATCATGTATCAATCTCTAAAATACGAAATATCAAAAGATTTCAAATCAAATACGCGACTTAATAGTTGCTACAGGATGGACCAAGTCACAATCCCTACTGGTGCATGCCCACATGCTCGTTACCTAGCATGTGTGTCATCTAATTTATCAAAGTAATATGAAATACCGGGGTTTCATACACTCAGGACTAGATTTACAATCATTACTTACCTTAAACTGGTCAAAACTCTAAACCACGATGCTCTTGTCCCTCGACTCAGCCTCCAATCGCTCCTAATCTACTCACAACCATAACACTACCATCAATATATGCTAATGGGATGAATTCAGCAAGAAAAACTATCAAATTAGGCACAAATCCCGAAATTCACTAAAACCCGGCCCCCGGCCCCACGTCTCGGAGTTCAAAAAAATTACAAAACTTGAAAACCCATTCACTCCCAAGTCCAAAAATACGAAATTTTATCCAAATCCAACCTCATTTGGCCACTCAAATTCTCATAATCCACTCTCCAATTTCAAGTCCTAAATTCCCAAATTTCTAGTCCAGCTTCTCAAAAATTTTAAAAAAAAGTCAGGCCTGCTTAGGCCCATATATATATATATATATAATTTATAAGAAATTGCCTTAGATAAAAAGTTTTAAAAAAAAATAGGCCAGCCCACTTAGCCCGGGACCATTAGTTAGTGGTCCCGGTCCCGGGCCGGTTCCTACAAAAAAAGCCCACGAAACTCGGAACCACGTAGGACCGGCCCACGAAGCTCAGGCCCACTTAGGATCGGCTCACGAGGCCCGTTTAGGCCCGAGCCTGGCCCACATTACACCCCTGCACGACTGTGTAGGTTAGTTTACTCCACAAAATAGGATGTAATTAGTGCACATGGGTAAGTCTTTCTCTAGGAACATGGAAATAGCATGAGAACATTCTGAGAACAAGATAAACAATGCTTCATCATTTGATGTTGGCCCAAGTAAATATGAAGTTTTGAAGACTGACAAAAGAACTCAGACATGGACCAGGTCCATCTTGTAAAGCACAGTCGTGATTAACCCAAACATGTGAGATGCACGTGAAAGAGATAAATCTAATTTATTAGAACTAATATCTCCTGATCTGATCGAAAAGTTTGCATATTGGATAAGCAGAGAAAGACTCCTTACACGAAGAGAACACAGTTTAGGAAGGGGATAGAGTCAGAGTATGAGATCAACTAGAACTCTTCTACCATAAAAGAGTAGCACTTGTATCCAGTCAATCTCTAATTACTAACCCCTTAAATATCAGTGTTGTTCTCTTTTACAGGTAATGCACATAAGCAAAAGTTAAATGTGAATTGAGTGCAAAATGGCAAGGCAATTTTGGAAGCAATTTATGTGTGATTCAAGCGTGCAGTCCTAAAGCTACTTGAACCCGATAGAAGAACCAGTTCCAAGTGTCTATCTTTTATTTTAGTTCAATTGTAGTAGGTGATTTTACATTGTACCTTTCAGCTTTTATAGAAGCAATTGTATTAGGTACTTAGAGTATTCAATTTAGAGTTAACTTGAAGTTGTTGCAACAGTTGAGGTTGTGTGCCACAACGAGATTACAGTTAATCTTAGGTTTACAAAAGAGTTTTTGTAAATGCAGTTTTTGGCTCAGTGATTTTAGTGGAGAGTTTGGATAAAATCCTACTGGAAGGTAGGTCGAGATGTTTTCACCTTTTAAGCCAGGTGTTTTCCACGTAAAATCTTTGTGTTCTTTTTTTCTGTACTTATCATTCCACAATAGTAGTAGTTGGAACACATAGAAGAACTAGGTCTTTCTATAATCAAGTTAAGCGAAAATTGCATACCACACAAATCACCCCCCCCTCTCTTGTGAGGTGTTGAAGTCTCAAACATCAATTGGTATCAAAGCAGGTTATCCTTGAAGAGGCTAACACCTTAGGAACATATCAAGATGAGTGCACCACATGGAAACTGGGAAGGGCAATCCACTGCTAGGCCTCCACTCTTTAATGGCCAGTACTATTCTTGGTGGAAGAACAGGATGAGGGACTACGTCATAGAAGAAGACTATGAACTATGGGACATAGTTACTTATGGTCCCCTAGCTACAACAAAGAAGAATGGTGAAGGAGTGGACGTGCCAAAGACAAAAGCTGACTGTACTGCTGAAGATTTGAAAAAATGGGAAAAGAATGCCAAGGCTAAGAAATGGATTGTGTCTGGACTAGGTCCAGACAAGTACAACAGGATTCAAAGTTGTACCACTGCTAAGGAGATACGGGACACCCTACAAGTGGCCCATGAAGGAACTCCTCAAGCAAAGAGATCAAGGTGAGCACTGCTATATTCTTAATATGAGAATTTCACCATGAAGGAAGGAGAAACGATCCAAGAGAAGTATACAAGGTTCACAACACTAATAAATGAACTTAAGTCTCTTGGAATAATTATCCTTGAAGAAGACAAGGTTTAGAAAATCTTGACAAGGGTCTTGCCAGTAACTTGGGAAAGCAAAATCACGGCTATTCAGGAATCAAAGAACATTGCTACCCTCAAGTTGGATGAACTGATTGGGAATCTCACTGCCTATGAAGTAAGAATGCAAACCATGAAGATGGATGCTCCCAAGAAGTAAAGAAGCATGGCTCTCAAAATTGCTGAAGGTGCAGACTTGGAAGATGATGAATGGCTATGATAACAAGGGATTTCAAGAAGTACCTAATGAGAGGAAAGGGTTCTTCAAGAGGTGCAACCTTCAACAAACCAAGGGCTCCTGAAAAACAGACCAACAAGGGCTGCTAGAAATGTGGTATGATTGACCACATGATCAAAAATTGTCCCTAGTGGGAAATTGAATGGAAAAAGGAAAGGGCTGAACAAAGAAACAGGAAGAAGGAACAGGTTCAACCCAAAAGGAACAAAGGATCAACAAAGGCTATGGTTGCTGCTTGGGGAGAAACCTCAGATGAGGATTCAAAAGATGAAGATGGAGATGAACAAACACTTATGGCCATTGGAGAATCAGACGATGAACAAGAGGTAAGTGTTATTCATCTCAAAGACAAGATTAAATTTTTGTCTAAAGAAAGGCTATCTGAATTATTGCTAGACTTTATTGATGAGTCTGAGGTTATAAACAATGAGAAGGAACATCTGTCTAGGGAATGTGTGATCCTAAAAGCCAAGTGCAAAAATCTGGAATTTAGGGCTAGTGAAAGTGATAGTAAAAATATTGAGTTGAAGAACCAGGTTCTTGATCTTGACACTAGTGTCTTAGAACTTAGGTCTGAAAATTTAAAACAGAAATTAGGAACGGGTAAGAAGAAAGCTGATCACACACATCTCACCTTAGAAGAAAATCTAGGTAAGATGAAGGATGAGTTGTACAAGAAAGATGAACAAACAAGAGTCCTAAAAGAAGATCTAGGCAAGGTGAAGCATTAACTAGATAGAACTTGCAAATGGAATAAGTCCTCTGATGCACTATTCTAGCTACAAGAGCACCATAGTAGCAACAAGAGAGGACTTGGCTCTGGGACCCCATCACCTAAGTGGGATCCCAAAAGAAAATACATCACACTTCCTGAAAACAAAATCTTCACACATTGTGGCAAGACTGGTCATTACAAAAGTGAATGTAATGCAAAAGAAAAGGCCAGTCAAAAGAAAAAAAGACCTTTGTTCAAGAGAAAATTAGGCTGCCTGGATGGGCCAAAAGGAATTTAATTTACCTTTTTGCCTATAGAAAGGGACCCAAACTAGTTTGGGTTCCTAAGACTAACCTCTGATTTCGTTTTGTAGGTCCAAGTAAAGGGAAGTATCCAAATATGGTACATGGATAGTGGATGCTCAAAGCATATGACTGGAAGCAGGAACCAATTCCTGTCACTTGAGGATCGAAAAGGAGGTAATGTCTCCTTTGGAAATGGGAAGAAAGGTGAGATCACTGGGGTTGGAAAGGTAGGTAAGAGAGACTCACATTCCATTAAGAATGTCTACTTGATAGATGACTTGAAATATAGCCTAATCAGTGTATCACAACTGTGTGATAGAGGTAACCTGGTAGCTTTTACCTCTACCAAATGCTTTGTGATTAATCTTACCACTAACAAGATTGTCTTGAAGGGAAAAAGAGTTAACAATATTTACATTGTAGATTTGTCCACTGTTTCAGAAAATAAACTCACTTGCTTGAGTGTGTTGGACAATGATCCCCTCCAATGGCACAAAAGACTTGGTCATGCAAGTCTGAATCAACTCAACAAATTTGTCTCCAAGGACCTGGTAATAGGGTTACCTAACATCAAGTTCAAGGAAGACAAAGTTTGTGAGGCTTGTGCAAGGGGGAAGCATGTAAGATCATCTTTTAAAAGAAAAAAAATGGTAAGCACAACTACAACGATGGAATTGGTTCATATGGATCTCTGTGGTCCAATGAGAACATTGAGCAGAGGTGGTAAGAAATATGTGATGGTACTTGTTGATGATTACTCTAGATCCCCTCCACCAATAGTATTGTCTTAAATCCTGATACATCTCCGCGGCACCCGAATGAATGGAATACCGCGAGCTATGGGCCTCCTCTAGAATCAACTTTCGAAGCCCATCGACATTGGGTACACAAATCCGACCCTGCATCCCCAATACCCCATCATCACCAATAGTCACATCTCTAGCATCACCGTGCTGAACCTTGTCCTTGAGGACAAGAAAATGAGGGTCATCATACTGCCGCTCCTTGATACGATCAAATAAGGAAGAACGAGAAACCACACAAGCTAAAACCCGACTGGTCTCTGAAAGATCCAATCTCACAAACTGGTTGGCTAAGGCCTGAACATCCATCGCTAGAGGCCTCTCCGATGCTGGTAAATAAGCCAAACTCCCCAAACTCCCTGCCCGACAACTCAAAGCATCAGCCACCACATTCGCCTTGCCCGGGTGATATAGAATAGTGATGTCATAGTCCTTCAGCAACTCTAACCACCTCTTTTGCCGCAAATTTAGATCCTTTTGCTTGAACAGGTGCTGCAAGCTCCGATGGTCAGTATAAACCTCACAGGGGACACCGTATAAGTAATGGCGCCAAATCTTCAGGGCCTGAACAATGGCAGCTAACTCAATGTCGTGAACATGGTAGTTATTCTTATGTATCTTCAACTGTCTGGACGTGTAGGCAATCACCCTACCGTCCTGTATCAACACCGCTCCGAGGCCAACCCTCGAGGCATCACAATAGACCGTATAAGACCCTAAACCTGTAGGCAGTATCAAAATTGTGGTCAAAGCCGTCTTAAGCTTCTGAAATCTCACCTCACACTCATTCGTCCACTGAAACGGAGCACCCTTCTGGGTCAACTTGGTCATAGGGGCTGCAATTGATGAAAACCCCTCCACAAAACGACGATAGTAGCTAGCCAAACCAAGGAAACTGCATATTTCGGTAGCTGAGGATGGTATGGGCCAACTCTGCACGACCTCTATCTTCTTGGGATCCACCTGAATACCCTCACTCGATACCACGTGGCCTAAGAATGCTACTAAATCCAACCAAAACTCACACTTCGAGAATTTAGCATATAACTTCTTCTCTCTCAGAATCTGGAGCACAGTCATCAGGTGTTGCTCATGATCTTCCTGACTCTAGGAATACACCAGAATATCATCAATAAAGACAATAACGAATGAGTCAAGATATGGCCAAAACACATTGTGCATCAAATGCATAAAGGCTGCTGGGGCATTGGTCAGCCCAAATGACATAACAAGAAACTTGTAATGACCATACCGAGTCCTGAAAGCAGGTTTTGAGATATTTGGCTCCCGAATCTTCAACTGATGGTAACCTGAGCGCAAATCGATCTTAGAAAACACTCGTGCGCCCTGAAGCTGGTTAAATAGATCATCGATACTAGGCAAAGGATAACGGTTCTTCACTGTAACCTTGTTCAACTGGCGATAATCAATACACATACGCATGGAACAATCTTTTTTCTTCACAAACAAGACAGGAGCACCCCAAGGTGATACACTGGGATGAATAAAACCCTTATCAAGCAATTCATGTAACTGATCCTTCAATTCCTTTAACTCAGAAGGAGCCATACGATACGAAGGAATAGAAATGGGCTGAGTGTCGGGCAACAGATCAATGCCAAAATCAATATCTCTATCAGGCGACATACTTGGAAGGTCAGCTGGAAACACATCGGGAAAATCCCGTACTACATGGACTGAGTCGACAAAAGGGATATCAATACTGACATCTCTCACATAAGCTAAATATGTGTCACACCCCTTCTCAACCATAATATGAGCTTTAAGAAAAGAAATAACTCTACTGGGGGTATAATCTAAGGTACCTCTCCACTCAACATGCGGTACACCTGACATAGCCAACGTCACAGTTTTGGCGTGACAATTAAGAATAGCATAATGGGGCGACAACCAGTCCATGTCCATGAAAATATCAAAATCGACCATGCTGAGTAACAATAAATCGACTCTGGTCTCAAAACCACTAAGAGCAACCAAACACGACCGATAAACGCGGTCCACAATGAGGGAATCTCCCACATGAGTAGAAACATAAACATGGGAACTCAAGGAATCCAGATATACACCCAAATGCGGAGCAAAATAAGTAGACACATAAGAGTAAGTAGAGCCTGGATCGTATAAAACCAATGCATCGCTGTGGGAAACTAGTATAATACCTGTGATGACAAAATCGGAGGCAACATCCTCGGTACGGGCAGGAAGGGCATAGTATCTGGCCTGGCCTCCCCCTCTAGGGTGACCTCTACCTCCCCGACCTCTACCTCTAGCTAGCTGAGCAGGTGGGGTAGCAACTGGAGTTGTAACCATAGCCTGAGAACTCTGCGGGGCATGTTGTGGCTGAGAAGTCTGTGGAGGTGCACCCCTCCCAAGTCTGGGGCAATCCCTCACCATATGACGTGTGTCATCACACTAAAAACAAGCTCTGGGAGGACGTGGTGGCTGTGACTGGCTCGGGCCAGGTCTGCTGGACTGACCTCTAAAAGCACCCCGCGCAAGAGGCGTGCTAGATACCGATGGTGCATAATAAGGCTCCTGAGGCCTAGGAGGAGCTGGAATACCACTGGCTGCTGGAAGAGCTGAATGAACAGGGCGACTCATATAACCCTTACCATGACGACCTGCAGCTGGGGCACGGGCACCAGAATAATGGCCCGACTCTCGAGACCTCTTGGCCTCCCTCTCCTCTCTCTCCCTAGCATGCATACCCTCAATCCTCCTAGAAATGCTCACCATCTACTGATAAGAAATATCCATCTCTAACTTATGAGCCATGATAAATCTGATGTTGGGAATAAGGCCTTCAATAAATTGGTGAACTCTCTTGCGAACAGTAGAAACCAAGGCTGGTGCATGCCTAGCCAAACTGGTGTAATGGACAGCATACTCTGAAACAGTCATAGCACCCCGGCGCAAATGCTCAAACTCTGTGCGCCATGCGTCCCTGAGGCTCTGAGGAACATACTCCCTCAGAAACAGATCTGAAAACCGAGTCTAAGTCAGTGAAGCAGCCTCATCTGGACTGTCTAGCTCATAGGTGCGCCACCACTCATAGGCGGCTCCTCGAAGCTGGAAGGTAGTGAAAGAAACCCCACTCGATCCTGAGATACCCATGGTACGGAGAATGCGATAACACTCATAAAGAAATCCTAGAGCATCCTGCAATGCTAGACCACTAAATACATGAGGCTTGTACTTCTTGAACCTCTCAAGCCTCAACTGCTCATCCTCGGAAGCAGTTGCCCTGTCCTCGGGCTAAGCTGGCACTGCAAGTGGTACAAGAATAATCTCAAGGACCTGCTCAACATGCATTCGCTGTGCAAGAGTGCGAGCGGCGGGAGACTGTGCTCCTCCCCCGGCCTGAGATGTAGCTGCAGCAAGAGGAAGCAACCTTGCCTGAGCCAAAGTGGTGTACATGCTCATGCACTGTGCCAAAGTCTCCTGAAGAGCTGGAGTGGTAGTAGCAGTAGGCGTGTCAGGTGCCTGGACTCCTGCTGGATCTGCTGGTGGTACCTCGGTGGCATCTCGCGCAGGTGCTCTGGCTGCACTACGTGCGCGTCCTCGGCCTCAGCCTCTGACGGCTGCAATAGGGGGAGCGGGTGCTTGATCATCTCGGGTAGAACGTGTCCTCACCATCTGTAGGAGAATAGAAGACAAAAGTTTAGAATGGTGATGTCAAAATATCGCACGAAAAGGAAATCAAATAAGTGGAATTTTCCTAACAGTTACATAGCCTCTCGTAGATAAGTATAGAGATCTCCGTACCGATCAGCGAGACTCTAATAAACTGGCTTGTGATCCATGACTCCTATGAACCTAGAGCTTTGATACCAACTTGTCACGACCCCGGTTCGCCCTCCGTGAACTGTCGTGATGACACCTAGTCTCTACGACTAGGTAAGCCTAATTTGCGGAATAAAAGCCAAAATTTGTGAAAAGTAAACAATTTAAAACAGAAATAAAGTAGTAACAGTGTTGAAATGTGCCGCTCAGCATACACCATATATAAATCTCAAAACCAATATCCAAATCCAAGACCCGAAAACCCACGAATCACAAGCTACGAAAAAAAGAAATACTACATAGCTCTAACTTCGGAATCTGTCTAATAAGAACAGAAAGTAAAGAAGGGCTAAATAATAAAAGGCAGGAATAGAAAGGGACTCCTCGGTCTGCGGACGCGGCAGATGTACCTCGAAGTCTCTAAGTAGTCGCCTCCCTCAAGGATGGTAGGCCTGGGAAGAAGTACCTGGATCTGCACATGAAAAACATGCGCAGAAGAGGCATGAGTACACCACAACAGTACTCAGTAAGTGCCAAGCCTAACCTCGGTTGGGTAGTGACAAAGAAGGTCAGGGCCCTACTGAGGTTAAATACAATATAAGGGTTAATAATGTGGAATAAAACACTATAAATAAGTGCAACAGTAATAAATAACATAGAATTGACAGAAAAACAACAACTAGAACAGAAATAAAACAAACCACGGAAAGAAATACAGCTCAACATAGAGATAACAACTGGGGAACTTTCCAGGATATCGTCCTGTAGTCCCAATTACAACTGTCCAGTGGATCTCCCGGAATATCGTCCCGTAGTCCATCATATATATGTCCGAAGGATCTCCCAAGATCCTGTCCCGTAGTCCATCTATCAATGCGCATGGAGCTATCGGAATCCCTATCCGTAGTCCCAAATATAAATATCCAGTACTAGGGGAATCTACCGGGTGCATTCCCGTATTTCCATATAACTATGCAGGGGGTTTATCAAGAATCTAACCTGTAGTCCCAAAGTAAATGTGTAGGGGATCTACCGGGAATCTAACATGTAGTCACAAAATAAACAGACAAGGGGGAGCTACCGGAATTCCACATCCGTAGTGCCAAAATAAATACACAGCAGCAGCAGGAAGATAAACAGAAATAGCAAAATTCATATTAAGGCAATAAGTGATTCTAGCCTAGCATGCTGCACATAATTCAAGTAAGGCAGGTTAAACCAAATGAAACAATTAAGTCACTTAGACATGCTTTCCTAAGCTAACAACAGCTTAATAGTGCAAGAAATAGAAACAGGAAAGGAAACATACTAGTAATTACTTAAGAAAACCGGATTTCCAACAATTAGCACAAGTACGCACTTGTCACCTTACGTATAAGGCATTTCAATTACCAAATATATCAATCCTAAGGGGAAGGTCACCCACACAAGGTTAGACAAGCCACTTACCTCGAACCAGCTCAAAATCAACCCAACACCACGTCTTTGTCACGAGTACTCGACTCCAAATGGCCCAAATCTATTCAATTTAATTGCATAATGTAAATAACACTTCAAGTAACTGATTCTACAATTAAATTCTAAGCTAATACGCGAAATTATGTAAAATGACAAAAATGCCCCTCGAGCCCACGTCTCGGAATCAGGGAAAATTTACATTTTCAGAATCCTCATACCCTTACGTGTCTAACCATACCAAAATTATCTAATTCCGATACCATTTGGTCCATCAAATCATCATTTTACATTTTTGAAAAATTTCACAAGTTTTCTTCCCAAATTCCATCGCAATTCACGAATTAAATGATGGATTCATGTACTCTAGCCAAATCTGAGTTAGAATCACTTACCCCGATGAATTTCTTGAAAAACCTTCGAAAAATTGCTAAAATTCAAGCTCTCTAGGTCAAAATATGAAATAAAATAAAAAACCTCGTATTTATAGGGAACCCCAAGGATTTCCACCACTACGGACCGCACAAAAATGAGTGTTGTCCGCACAAAACCAGTGCGGTCCGCACAAAACCAGTGCGGTCCGCACAAAACCAGTGCGGTCCGCACAAAAATGAGTGCTATCTGCATAGGTTTTGACTGCAGTGACATGCTTCAGTGTTTTGGCCATACTTTTCTCTACAGATATCCAAATTGTGATTTCTATACCATTCTCGAAACTAGACACGAAGGTCTACAACTTTCGTCTTTGAATCATCCCAAAATTCCTTGTAGATCAAAAATATGAGCTTCCGAAGTAGGACCAGTGAAATTTTTCTCACCGCGGACTGCACAGCCCCCACCGTGGACGCACTGGACTTTGTGCGGACCGCACTGGTGGGTTCCAAGGCCTGCAACTTTTCTGGACCTGCAACAACTATGATTTTTGGCCTAAAACATCCCGTAACCTACCCAGAACTCACCAGAGTTCCCAGGACTTCAAACCAATTGTACCAACACATCCCATGACATCGTTCAAATTTGTTCAAAACTTCGGAACGCTCACAACAACATCAAATCACCAATTTAACATAGGATTTAAGCCTAAGAACTCCAAGAAATCTTAACTTATGCTTTCGATCAAAAAGTCTATCAAACTCGTCCGAACGACCTGAAATTTTGCAAGCACGTCACATTCAACACTACAGAGCTACTTCAATTTTTGAAATTCCATTCCGACCCTTAGATCAAAATCTCACTATCGGATCGGAAACTTCAAAAATTCGACTCTCGCCATTTCAAGCCTAAATTAGCTAAGGACCACCAAAACACAATCCGATCACGCCCCTAAGCCCAAAATCACCCAACGGAGCTAACGGAATCGTCGGATTTCCATTCCGAGGCCGTCTTTACACTGTTCCGACTACGGTCAACTTTCCAACACTTAAGCTCTCATTCTGGTACTAAGTATCCCAAAACTCCCCAAAACTCAAAACCGAACATCCTGGCAAATCAAAATGGCAGAAATAAACTCGTGAAAACAATTAATAGGGGATCGGGGCGTTAATTCTTAAGACGACCAGCCGGGTCGTCACAACCAGGTCCTTCTATAATCAAGTTAAGCAAAAATTGGGTACCACACAAATCATCCCTCTTGTATGGTATTGAAGTCTAAAACATCATTTGATCAGTGAATTAGTTGTCTTTAACATCAGGTTTCACATCTTGAAAGTTCATTAGTAAATAACATAACAAAGCACCTCACAGATACGTTACATGACAAGTAAAAACGCTACAGATTTTAAAGAACCACATGCAGATTTATCCTAGCGCACAGTTTGCCTTTAACATGCAGCAAACATTACTTTCATTAGAAACTGTTTTCCTTGTTTAAGCAAATAGACGAGCTCTGTATCCCTACCGACTACATATGGGACATACAAAAAGTGATTACACTCAACTTAAGCAATGAACAAGAACAAATATACCACATTTAACTCGTCTGACGTCTAGACAACAGGACGAGTGCAACTTCAGGTGCCAAATGTTGTTTATTATAAATATCAAAAGAATTGAACTTAGGAATAAGTCACAAGCATACTCATGCTAATCCCCATGATCATTATGCTGCCCAAAACGAGTACTTAGGTGATTTAGAGCAAGAGCTTTACATAGAAACCATGACCCTCTCTTGCTTCAATAGATACAACCAGCCACTACTAGAAATCCGAAAAAAATAGACCAAAATTTGGCGACCAAAATTGGTCTGTCAAGAAAAGCGACCAAAGTTGGTCGCTAAATTAGAGAAAATAATTAAATAATTATTCTAAAAACATTAGCGACCAAGGTTGGTCATTTTTTGATCAATAATGTGGTCAAAATATTGACTGGACTGATCAGACTTGCTTGGTCAAAGAAATACTGAAATTAACGACCAACTTTGGTTGCTAAAGTGGGACCCACCTATAAAATTTTAATAATTATATTATTATTTAAAATAAATTATAAAATATAAATAAATATAATTTAAAATTAGCGACCAAAGTTGGTCGTTTACGAAAGGGGAAGCAGATAAAGACCAACTTTGATCGCTAATCTTGGACCCAATTATAAAATTTTAATAATTAATATTATAAAATATAAATAAATATAATTCAAAGTTAGCGACCAAAGTTGGTCGGTTATGAAATGGGAAGCAAGTAGCGACCAATGTTGGTCGCTATTTTTTAATTTTTGATAATTAGCGACCAAAGTTGATCTCTTTTGGTCAAAATTAAAAATTACTTTTGTATTTACTATCTAAATAATATAAATGTAATCCGTTAACACTTTTGTAATACAAGGGATGAATACACTAAAATATACTCTAACATGCTATATATGTAATTAAAGTAGTGCAACGAAGTGTGTTATATATATATAGGTCGAGACATTTTGTTTTTAATACTCAACGATGCATACGAGTAAATTATAAGTCGATAAATCAATTTACACACAGATATATTTGATGAAAAATTATATATACTAATTAGGATCTTGACAAGTCTATCAATCCCTAAAAGAACCCGACCATATACAACTAATATTCAAAAAAATAATCCTTGCATAACTAATCCATATACAACTAATATATGCGTAACTAATCCCTGTATTATTTATTCTTGCATAACTAATACATACATAACTAATACATGAATGACTAATACCTGCATAAATCTAATCGGCAACCAAAGGACCCTATGTGTGCAAATCAAAGTTTCTAATTTTGACAAATCAAAGTGTCTTGATTGCTTTTGAATTATATTATATACTATTTAAAGAAATGTACGCATACATTATTTTTGACAAGAAAAGACTACTGGTCAGAGAAAAAGTCTCACTACTTATGGCATTCAATCTGTAGACTTTTCTTTTCAAAATTAATGTGTTGTCATTTATTTAAAAGTAGTCTTGGGATTTACAAAAACTTCTTGAAGAAGTCTTGAAAGTACCTGTATATGTTAGTATTATGCAAGATAAGTGTCAATGGACAATAAAAGAAGATACAATTGCTCTCGAGGTTCTTTTAGGGATTGATAGACTTGTCATGATCCTAATTAGTATATATAATTTTTCATAAAATATATCTGTATGTAAATTGATTCATCGACTTATAAACTAATCAGATGCATCTTGAATATTAAAAACAAAACGTCTCGACTTATATCAATTAATCTGTTATAATTGATTCATCGACTTATAACCTAGTGATGAATGAATGCAATTCATTAACTCTGTTACAATACAAATAATGAATACAGTATCATGTACTATAACATGCTATATATGTAGTTAAAGTAGCACGAAATGTGTGTGTTATATATATATACACACACTAACATATACTATAACAAGTTATATATACGTTATAGTATTACAGTAAAGTGTCTGTGTATGTATATGTATGTGTGTGTGTGTGTATATATACTTTAATAGTCATATATATATAAGAACATGAAGCACTCGAAACACAGGGCCGAGTTCTTTTAGGTATTGATACACTTGTAAATTGATTCATTGACTTATAACTTACTCAGATGCATCTTTGAATATTAAAAACAAAACGTCTCAACTTATATCAATTAATATGTTATAACTGATTCATCGACTTGTAACCTAGTGATGAATGAATGTAATTCATTAACTCTGTTATAATACAAATAATGAATATAGTAGCATATACTATAACATTCTATATATGTAGTTAAAGTAGCACGAAGTGTGCGTTATATATATACATACGCTAACATATACTATAACAAGTTATATATACGTTATAGTATTACCATGAAGTGTATGTGTGGGTGTATGTGTATGTGTATGTGTGTGTATATATATATATATATACAATTCATAGAATAATATTATATTGGTTTATCAATTCATTAATTATTCGTACGTAGTAATGTATAAGATTGATCATCAATTACAATATAGTTTATGCGTGTGTATGAAATTACTCATATACTTAAATATAACTTAAAAAATTCCTTTACATACATGCTATTATAATCTATTAAAAGTAATTACCTAGTTAATATAATTTTTTTTAAAGATTATAATTATAGTTTTTAATTATTTATAATAATTGTAGTTAAATAAAATAAATATTTATGGCTAATAAGATTTTTTTATAGCTTATAATATTTAAAAACCAAAATAGAAAAAAAAGTTATTAATTTTTTTTTAGAAATAGCGACCAACGTTGGTCGCTATTTTGGTTAAACAGTCAAAAAATAGCGACCAACATTGGTTGCTATTTAGGTCAAACAGTCAAAACTTAATTAGCTACTAAAAATAGCGACCAACGTTGGTCGTTTTTTGTAAATCCAGACTCAAAAACGGGTTTCCCTCTCCCATTCTCTTATTTTCTAAAACAAAATTTTCCCAACTCTCTCTCAACACATTCCCCTCCCCTTCTCTATTTCCCTTACACAAATCAATCCCCCCACCCAGCACCACCACTATGACCGCCTGAGCCACCGCTGCCACCGCGGCCGCTGCCCCTTTCTCTCCTTCTTGTGATGACTCAAAATGTCATCTTTAAATTAAATAATCATCTCAGTATTTTTAAGACCTTGAAAAGTGGTATCAATAATTCTTCGACTTGCGTGCGCAGTCCGTATAATTTTTCGGAAGGTTTTTATGTGAAAAATGGATTAAATTGTGAACTAGAGCTTTAAAACTCAACTGAGCTGACTCCGGTCAACATTTTGAGCAAATGAACCCGGATAAAAGTTTTGACCATTCCGGTAGTTCCGTATCGTGATTTGGGACTTGGTCATATGCCCGAAATCGAATTTGGAGGTCCCTAGATTAAATTATCGCCATTTAACGGAATCTAGAAATCTAAGGTTAAAGATTTCTTAGGTTTGACCGGAGAGTTGACTATTTGATATCGGGGTTGGAATCTAGTTCTAAAAATTTTCATAGCTTTGTTATGTCATTTATGACTTGTGTGCAAAATTTGAAGTCAATTGGACTTGATTTGATAGGTTTTTGCATCGAATATAGAAGTTGGATGTTCTTAGTTTCATTAGGCTTGAATGGGGGTGTGATTCACGATTTTAGAGTTATTTGATGCGATTTGAGATTTTGACTAAGTCTGTATTATGTTTTAGGACTTGTTGGTGTATTTTGTTGAGGTCCCGAGGGCCTCGGGTGAATTTGGGAAGGTTAACGGATAAAAAAAGGCTGCTGATTTTTCTTTTATAGCATATGAACAGTACCATGTACAGTACCCCATGAACAATATCATATACAGTACCCCGTGAACAGTACCGTGTACAGTACCCCGTGAACAGTAAAAACGCGTGAACAGTAACCCCGATTTTTTGTCAAATTGGAACTCGAGAAGAGGCAATTTTCGGGAGATTTTCAGAGAAAACAACGAGGTAAGTGTTCTTAACTTAATTTTTGTTAGATTACCCGAATCTATTACTAGTTTTGGTATTAAATCTATGAATTTAGTTGGAAGAGTTTGAAAACTCTCTCAGATAGATTTGAGGATTTGAGGGTTGAAATGTTATCGAAATTTAGTAATTTTTGTATGGTTAGACTCGTGGTTGGATGAGGTTTCATATTCCATAATTTTTGTCGGGTTCCGAGATATGGGCCCCACGAGCGAATTTTTAGTGCAATTTCGAATTTTTAATGGAAAATGTAGAATTTCATATGGAATTAATTCCTATAATTTTTATTGACTGAATCGAATTGTTTATGACTAGATTTGAGAATTTCGGGCACGAATTCGCGAGACAAAGGCTTGTTGGAATTTTAAATTGGTTGCAAAGCGAGGTAAGTGTTTGGTCTAACCTTAGCTTGATGGATTAGGAGCTGTGTCCTATCTGTTATGTGTTATTTGTTGAGTACGACGTATAGGCATGGTGACGAGTATCTATACGTTGGTGTCAAGCATGCCCGTGAGTCTTATACTTTGATTAATTTGACTCCGTTTCGTATTGTATATGCTCTATATGATTTTATTGTGATTTCATTTATTTCCTTGACCTTATTTCTTGTGATTGTTGTTTAGGTGAGGAAAAGCGTTAAAAGCACAAAGGGTGATACCGTGTATGATTTTGTGAGGAAGAGTGTAAAGCACGGAGGGTGATGTCGTGCCGCACGATGTACAATTCTGTGCCGATTATATTAATTTTATGGTGAGGAAGAGTGTAAAGCACGATGGGTGATGCCGTGCAGTTTATATTGATTCTTATGGTGAGGATGAGAGTAAAAGCACGAAGGGTGATGTCGTGCACTTGTCCTTGATCTTACCTGATTCCAATTGAGTTATGTTGTCTTGTACGTTTATTTACTGATTTTCCGTTATTACTTGATTTTATTTCGATGTTATAGATTCCCTTACCCTATTTTCCTTGTGTTTGTTGCTTGGGTGAGGAAGAGTGTAAAGCACGAAGGGTGATGCCGTGTATTGTTTTGGTGAGAGAGTGTTAAAGCACGAAGGGTGATGACGTGCACTTTCTGTTTGCTGTGTTTTCTTGTTATTAACAATTCAAGTGTATTAACTGTTTATATCCCTTTACTATTGTGATCTTTTGTGTTGGAATCCATAGTGTTTACAATACCTCGCCTTATTTTTTTAATATATCCAATACTTCAAATTTCAAGAATTGTTACATTTTTAACTCAATTGATTTCTCAACTAAAGTTTCCTTAAACCGTTTGAGGTTGTACTTTACTTAAAAAAGAATTTCTACTATGTTTTTATTTATTAATTTCAAGTATTAAAGGTAATGATTCCTTTGATATTGTACTTTAATTGAAAATGGTATTTTCTTTATCAAATGATTTCTAAAAATAACTTCATCTTTTCTTGTTGATTTCCTAATTGGGTTGGAAGTTGTACTCTACTTTATGTTAAGTGAAGGAGGCTCCTTGAACATTCTTAATTATATTGGGTTAAGGAGCCTATGAGCTGAGTAACATGAGAATATTGTTGTGCAATGTGAGACAGAAATATGTGGGCACAAGGTGCCGGGGAAAATATTATGGTTTTATTTAATGGCACGTGAGTTGTCCGTGCGGTTGTGACATAAATATGGGCACGAGGTGCCGTGAAAATATGAAAATGGGCTGAGACCTATATTATTTATGATTATGAAATGAGGTATCACAAGGTGACCTTTACTCGAAAGAATTATAATCGAAAGATGCTTGTCTGAAAGATATTTATTTGAAGGAAATATATTCGAAATATATTTATTGAAAAACATATTATCTTAGAGATTATTACTTGAAGCATTTATAGGCGAAAGATATATATTTGAAGGACTTGATTAATTGATTGCACTTGTATTTATTATTTGTTGAAAAACATTTATGGTGTTCTTGTCGCCTGCTATTATATCCCTGGTGTGACGACCCAGCCCGTCGTCTCATGAGTTACCGCCCCGTTTTTCCCATTTTCTATTTCTTCATGCTTCGTTATCCGTATCTTGTGTGATCGTGTTGATTTGGAGTGGTTTTGGTAGGAAATAAGACACTTAGTCTCTTTTAAGAAGACTTAAGTTGGAAAAGTCAATCAGATGTTGACTTATGAGTTAGAAGACTCGGATGTGAATTCCAATGGTTCGGTTAGCTCCAAGAGGTGATTTGTGACTTAGGAGTGTGATCGGAAGTGGTTTTGGAGGTCCGGTGTAGAATTTGGCTTGAATTGGCGAAGTTAGTAATTTGGCGATTTCCAGTTGATAGGCGAGATTTTGATCCGGGAGTTGGAATGGAACTCCGATAGTTGTTGTAGCTCCGTTAGGTGATTTGGGATATGGGTGCAAAATTTCAGGTTATTCGGGCGTGGTTTGGTTGGGGTTTTGATCGAATGCGTGTTTTGGAAGTTTTAAAAGAACTTAGGCTTGAATTCGATGTAATTTGATGGTTTTGGTGTTAATTGAGGTGTTTTGATGATTGGAACAATTTTGGATGATGTTTTAGGATGTGTTCGTGCTTTTGGTTGAGGTCCCAGTGGCCTCGGGTGAGTTTCGGGTGGTTAAACGGACTATTTCATCTTTGGAAAAGTTGCAGATTTTTGTTTAGCTTCGGCTGTGCACTAGAAAATTTATGGTGCGATGAGTCCCGTTTGGAAGCTTATATCATGAAATATATAAGGAATAAAAAAAAGTTCAAAACATGAAAGTTGTATCTCTTGCATTCTAGTTTCCAGAAAGTTAAACCATTCATGATTTGGATATTCTATCTGAAAGTTATGATGAATCGAATATGGCTGGTGGATCAGTTTTGATAGAATTTTTTAATGCAATTTAGAAGCTCATATCTCGGAATATATAAAGCGTTATATGGTGTACAACCTATCAAATGAAAGATCTTCGATTCTAGTTTTTAAATATTCAAATCGTTTGTCATTTTGATATTTTTACAAAGAGTTATAGGCATTTTAACAGAAGGTGTACAGCAGAGAAAATGGTAAGAGGATGTACAACCTGCACAGCGCAAGGTACACCTCGATGAAGCCTGAGTAGAATGTTTTTAAGTCCTCTTGTCCGCAATTTGGGTCCATTTTTCAGCCATAGTTGATCATTTCGAGAGCTTTTCGAAGGAGATTGAAGAGAGATTCAAGGAGAAACGTTTGGAGGTAAGTATTTCGGATCTAAAACTCATTTATATTGTGAAATCCACCTAGAAAATCATTGAATTCTTGCTAAAAATGGAAGAAATAGGGCTTGAGATTTTGAGATTTTTATTGGGGATTTGGAGAACCATTTGGGGTCGGATTTGAGAACTTTTGGTATGTATGAACTCGTGGGGAGATTAGGAACCCGTTGATGTAAAAATTTCTGAATTTCGAGAAGTGGGCCCTGGGCTCGGATTTTGCCAATTTCGAGAATTTTGATATTTTTTGATTGTTTTCGATTGGGTATTGTTTCTTTAGCATAATGTGACATGTTCGTTGTGATTTTGGTCAAATTCGATGCGCGAGGAGGCCAATTTGAGAGGCAAGGGCATAGCGAGCTAAAGCTTTGGCCAGTTTGAGGTGAGTAATGATTTTAAATGATGTCTTGAGGGTTTGAAACCCCGGATTTTGCACAACGTAGTGCTATACTGAGATGAGACACACGTTGCGTGATGAGCGTGGGGTTCATTGCTACTGGGGATTGTGACTTGGTCCATCCTAATTGATATTTTCACTACACTTTGACTGAGACTTATGCATTGTCATCCAGACTTGGGCTAGTTGCCATGTTTGGGGCCTTGTGCCGACCTGTAGAACCCTTATGTGATTTTTCACTAGTTATCCTTACTTATTGGCTAAAAATCATATCCTTAGTCATGTTTCTAATTGTTTAAAAATGATATGAACCGGGTTATGAAATATTAACCATAAATGAGAGAAATATGTGGGCTGAGATCCCTACCTTATATTATTGTGCCCAAAAGGCTGTGATTATAATGACTGAGAGGGGTTGAGGACCCAATAGTGAGGATATTATATATGATATTGGATCAGGTTACACGCCGCAACAAATACATATATTGAATCGGGCTGTACGCCGCAGCAAATACTTATATGGACCGGGTTGCGCGCCGCACAAATATGCAAATACATATATTGGATCGGACTGCACGCCGCAACAAATAATTATATGGACTAGGCTGCGCGCTGCAGCAAATATGCAAATACATATATTGGATCGAACTACACGCCGCGACAAATATGTAAATATATATATATGGACCGGGATGCACGCCGCAACAATATAGCGCTTGGGTTGTAGGAGCCCCTCCGGAGTCTGCACACCCCAGTGAGTGTAGTTGACTATTATTATTATGGATCGGGCTGTGCGCCACATCGATATACAGATCGGGTTGTACGCCGCAGCGGTATATATATATGTTTCAATTTCGGTTATTGTGAAAAGTATATGGATTGAGTATTGAGGGTAAGAAATAAGTAAATGACTAGAAATGCTCGAGGAGCGAATTTATACTGGATTAATGCCTGTCAAATTACCTGTTTTCACCTGGTTCAAAGAGTTTCATTAAATTTTCTTTACTACTAGCTCTTTAAATGGTTTTACTGCTTTGATATAGAACTGCTTAGTGCCTTTACCTGATTTCATATCGTCAGCCATTATTTATTGTTATTACTCACTGGGTCGGAGCACTCACATTACTCCCTGCACCGTGTGTGCAGGTACAGGTGTCCCTGAGGTGTAGAGCGAGCTTTCCTGCCGTTCAGTTTTTCATCGGAGTTATCGAGGTAGCTGCATGGCATCCGCAGACCCGATTTCTCCCTCTATATTTCTTTACTATTCCGCATTTTAGACATATTTCTGTATTAGGCTATGGAAACCTTGTATTAGAGGCTCAGACTTGTGACACCAGATCATTGGGCATTTGTAGAGATTTCATTATAGCCTTCCACATATTTCAATCTTTTATTTCAGACTTCTACTTATATTAAATTGGTATCTATTTCTAAAAATTGGTAATGAATTCTAATAAGAAGGGATTGTGAGTGGTAATTGGTCGGGCTTGCCTAACATCGTGTTGGGCGCCATCATGACCGGGATTGGGGTCGTGACAAGTTGGTATCAGAGCCTAGGTTACATTGGTCTCGCGAGTCATGAGCCGGTTTAGTAAAGTCTCACGGATTGGTACGGAGACGTCTGTATTTATCCTCGAGAGGCTGCAGAACCTTTAGGAAAAACTTCATACTCTTGAAATTCTTGTCGTGCGACTTTGGTTGACTCGAGAACTAAACTTCTGTTATCCTATTCTCTCGCAGATGGCGAGGACTCGTGCTACTGGATGAGGTGGACGACCACCGGTGCCACCCACTGAGGCCACCAGAGGTCGTGGATGCGGTCGTGGTCGTGGAAGAGGCAGGGTAGTGAGGGCAGTACCTATTGATCCACTAGCTGCCCAAGTTCCAGTCTAGGCACCGGCAGTGCCTATTGTGATTTCGGGTCTACATGAGACCTTGGCTCAAATCCTGACAGTTTGCACTGGCCTAGCTCAGGCAGTTTCAGCTACCACATCAGCGGCTACTTCATAGGCCAGGGGAGGCAACCAGAACCCCGTCGTTCGCACACCTGAGCAGGTGGTACAGGGATTGCAGACCCCGGAGGCATCTCCAGCTCAGCCAGTTGCACCAGATCAGGAGTTTGTAGTACCAGTTATGCTAGATGATGAGCAGCGCTGTCTTGAGAGGTTTGGCAAGCTCCAGCCTCCGTCATTCAGTGTTGCTGAGGGCGAGGATGCCCAGGGTTTTCTTGACAAGTGTCAGCGGATGCTCCGTACAGCAGGGGTCAAAAATCGCATGTCTACAGCGAGCATTTGTTTCAGGAGGATATGCCTAAGGTGTACAAAGATACGGTACAAAATTTCTACGCATCTCTCTTCATTGTTGAGGGTTATCCACTCTCTTCTTGTAGAGGTATGTAACACAGTCCCGTAGGGAGGAGCTGCGTAGGCAGTTTGAGTGGCTAAAGCAAGGAGATATGACTATGTCTCAGTATGAGGCAAGGTTTTCTGAGTTGGCTCGTCATGCTAGTTGGATGGTTCCGACCGATCGTGAGCGGATCAGAAGATTTGTTGATGGACTTAATTACCATCTCCGTATCTTGATGACTAGAGAGAGAGTTTTGGGTGTTTCATTTGAGGAGGTGGTTGATATTGCTCGGGAGATTGAGACGGCTCGCCGGCAGGAAAGAGAGAAGAGGGAGGCCAAGAGGCCTCGAGGTTCTGGTAGTTTCAGTGGTGCTCCGTCTAGGGGCCAGTTCTAGCATGGTAGAGGCCGTTCTTTCAGGCCCGCTTAGTCGGCCCATCCAGAGTATCGCAGGGGATCTTCAGGTCATGGTTATCATGGTTCTCAGCAGGGTCAGCCTTCACTAAGCGCCCTCCGAGCTCAGAGTTCATCTCGTGCTCCATCAGTATAGGGTTCTTCCATGGTAGGTCATTCTACTGGTCTTTCTAGTGCCAGAGGTTCCCTTTAGTCCTGACCTACAGCACCGGGTAATTGTTACGAGTGCGGAGAGTTTGGGCATATGAGGAGACAATGTCCTCGACTTCATGATGTTCAGTATCAGCAGAGGGGTCAGCCCTCGACTTCTGCTCCAGTTATTTCACCACCCGCCTAGCCAACTAGGGGTGGAGGTCAGGCAGTCAGGGGTCGCCCCAGAGGGGGAGGTCGATCAGGCTGTGGCCAGGCCCATTTCTATGCTATTCCAGGCCGGATAGATGCCATTGCTTCAGATGCTGTCATCACAAGTATTTTCTCAGTCTGCCACAGAGATGCTGCTGTATTATTTAATCTCGGTTCCACCTATTCTTATGCGTCCTCATATTTTGCTCATTATTTGGATACGCCCTAGGAGTTTCTTTCTTTACCTGTTCACGTATCTACCCCAGTGGGCGATACTATTGTTGTGGACCATGTGTACCGGTCATGTGTTGTGACTATTGAGGGTCTGGATACCCGAGTTGATCTATTTCTATTGAGCATGGTGGACTTTGATGTTATTTTGGCATGGATTGGTTATCTCCGTGTCATGTTAAGATAGTTACTTTGGCTATGCCGGGTGTACTGCGGATCGAGTGGCGTGGTATGACTGATTATGTTCCTAGCAGAGTGATTTCTTTCTTGAAAGCCCATCGTATGGTTGGGAAGGGTTGTCTGTCATATCTAGCCTTTGTGCGAGATGTTGGAGTTGAGACTCCTAGTATTGATTCTGTCCCAGTTGTGAGGGATTTTCCCAATGTATTTCCTGCAGACCTGCCGGGCATGCCGCCAGACATGGATATTGATTTTGGTATTGACCTGGTGCCGGGCACTCAGCCCATTTCCACTCCGCCATATCGTATGACACCAGCAGAATTGAAAGAGTTGAAGGAGCAGCTTCAGGAACTCCTAGATAAGGGGTTCATTCGGCCTAGTGTGTCACCTTGGGGTGCGCCAATTTTATTTGTGAAAATGAAAGATGGCACAATGAGAATGTGCATTGATTACAGGCAAATGAATAAAGTAACAGTGAAAAACAAGTATCATTTGCCTCGCATTGATGACTTATTTGATCAGCTTCAAGGAGCGAGTGTGTTCTCCAAGATTGATCTCCGTTCGGGCTATCACCAGTTGAAGATCAGGGATTCACATATTCCTAAGACTGCTTTCAGGACTAGATATGGTCACTATGAGTTTCTTGTCATGTCTTTCGGGCTGACCAATGCCCCAGCAGCGCTCATACATTTGATGAACAGTATATTTTAGCCTTATTTGGATTCATTCATTATTGTATTCATTGATGATATTTTGGTGTACTCGCGTAGTTAGGAGGAGCATGCAGAGCATTTGGTGTAGTGTTGCAAAGATTGAGGGAGGAGAAGCTTTATGCAAAGTTCTCCAAGTGTGAGTTCTGGCTCAGTTCAGTGGCATTCTTGGGACATATAGTGTCCAGCGAGGGTATCCAGGTTGATCCAAAGAAGATAGAGGCGATTCAGAGTTGGCCTAGACCATCCTCAGCCACAGAGATTCGTAGCTTTATTGGGTTAGCAGGATATTATCGCCGCTTTGTTCAGGGATTTTCATCCATTGCATGACTCAAAAGGGTGTACCATTTGTATGGTCGGACGAGTGTGAGGGGAGCTTTCAGAAGCTTAAGACAGCTTTGACCACAACTCCAATGTTGGTTTTGCCATCACCTTCAGGTTCATACACCGTATATTGTGATGCTTCGAGAGTTGGGATTGGTTGTGTATTGATGCAGGAGGGTAGAGTGATTGATTATGCTTCTCGTCAGTTGAAACCACATGAGAAGAACTACCCTGTTCATGATTTGGAGTTGGCTTCCATAGTTCATGCATTGAAAATTTGGAGGCATTATTTGTATGGCGTATCTTGTGAAGTATTCACGGATCATCGTAGTCTTCAGCATTTGTTCAAGCAGAAGGATCTTAATTTGAGGCAACGGAGATGGCTAGAGTTGCTTAAGGATTATGATATTACTATTCTGTATCATTCGGGAAAGGCCAATGTAGTGGCCGATGCTTTGAGCCGAAAGGCAGTAAGTATAGGGAGTTTGGCGTACATTCCAGTTGGGGAAAGACCATTTGCAATTGATGTTAAGGCTTTGGCCAATCGGTTTGTGAGACTAGATATTTTGGAGCCCCGTCGGGTGTTGGCTTGCGTGGTTTCTCAGTCTTCCTTATATGATCGCATCAGAGAGCGCCAGTATGATGATCTACACTTGCTTGTCCTTAAGGACAGAGTTCAGCATGATGATGCCAGAGATGTGACCAACGGTGATTATGGTGTGTTGCGGATGCAAGGCCGGATTTGTGTGCCCAATGTGGATGGGCTTAGAGAATTGATTCTGGAGGAGGCCCACAGCTCGCTGTATTCTATTCATCCGGGTGCCGCAAAGATGTATCAAGTTTTGAGGCAGCACTATTGGTGGAAAAGAATGAAGAAAGATATTGTGGGATTTGTAGCTCGGTGTCTCAATTGTCAGCAGGTGAAATATAAGCATCAGAAACCGGGTGGCTTAGTTTAATGTTAACCAAGATTTTATTTAACCAAGATTTTATGCAAGGAAATGGAAAATTTTAGTTGGCACAATGTGCAAAATACTTGTGATTCAGAGTTGAGGATGAGATCCTC
This sequence comes from Nicotiana tabacum, assembly GCF_000715075.1. Classification (NCBI taxonomy): domain Eukaryota; kingdom Viridiplantae; phylum Streptophyta; class Magnoliopsida; order Solanales; family Solanaceae; genus Nicotiana; species Nicotiana tabacum. The sequence goes on from NC_134097.1 coordinate 103,215,121, forward strand.
ACATTTTTATATGAGATGAAATATTTAAACCGGGCTACAAGCTGAGGTGGATGTTATATAAGGACGAGGTCCTGATGGTGAAAATTTTATGTGTTTAAATTCTCCTTTTGTGAAATTAAAATTTGTGCTATAGCACTTGTAGGGAGTCAGGCCTATTGGGCTTATTTGAAAATTCTTGTATGAATATTTTTGTGCATAATTTGCCAAAATTGTATTGTAACTATTGAGTTTTAGCCTACAAGGTGAGAGACCAGGTGGCGTTAAATTGTGACTCGTTACTTCGGGTAAGTAATTATATGATCTCCATGCCTTGTTGTTAGCAAACTGGAGGTTTTGTAACGACCCGATCGGTCGTTTTGAGCTCCGGCGCGTTATTCAGCAGTTTGAGGCCATGAGCAGCTTCATCTCAGGTATATTGACTTGTGTGTATGGTCAGAATTAAAGTTCAGGAAGTTTGGAGTCAAATCTAAATGGAAATTCTCATTTTGAAAGCTTAAAATTGAAGAAATGAACTATGATTGGAAGTTTGAGTAAATGACCTCAGAATTGGGATCCGAAGGTTCCAGCAGGTTCGTATGATGATTTCGGACTTGGGCATATGCCCGTATCGAGTTTTGGATAACCCGGGAGTGTTTTGGCGCCTATTGTGGAAGATAGCATTTTAGAAGAAATTACATCAGTTTGGCTTAAAAGGCATTTCAATGTTATTGATGTCCGTTTGGAATTACAAGACTGGGAGTAGCTCCGTATGGTGATTCTGGATTTTGGAGCACGATCGGAAGTGAATTCGGAGGTCCGTAGGTCATTTTGGAGCCGTTTAGCTAAATATAGAAATTTGAAGGTTTTTGAGAAAATTCGACCGGAAGTGGAAATTTTGATATCGGGGTCGGAATGCGATTCCGAAATTTGGGGCAAGTCCGTAATGTCGAATGTGACTTGTGTGCAAAATTTGAAGTCATTCCTGAATGATTTTGGTAAGGTTTGAGACACTTAGTCTCTTTTAAGGAAGCTTAAGTTGGAAAAGTCAACCGGATATTGACTTATGTGTTAGAGTGCTCGAAATGCGAATTTTATGGTTCGGATAGCTTTGTTAGGTGATTTGGGACTTAGGAGTGTGTCCGGAATATTTTTGTGATGACCGGTGTAGAATTAAGCTTGAATCGGCAAAGTTAGTATTTTGGCGAATTCCAGTTGATAGGTAAGATTTTGATCCGAGGCTCGGAATGGAATTACGAGAGTTGTTGTAGCTTCGTTATGTCATTTTGGACTTGTCTGCAAAATTTGAGATCATTCGGACTAGTTTTGACGTGTTTCGACATCGGATGTGAAAATTAGAAGTTTCAAAGTTCATAGGTTGGAATTCGAGGTGAATTTAGTATTTTTGCGTTGTTTTTGGTGATTCGAAGAAACAACTAAGTTTTTGTCATATTATGGGACTTGTTAGTATACTTTGTTGGGATCCCATGAGGTTCGGACAAATTTTGGAAGAGTTTTTGGAAGATTTTTGCCGTTTTGAGCATAAATGTAATGATCTAAAGGTTCATTTTTAGTTCTAGAGATCCATATTTGATTCCGAGACTTCCGGAATTTTGATAATGAATTATTGGACTGATCTGGAAATTTTGGTCAAATTTCATCAAGTTGCGATTGGGTTTTTGACGCGAAACATAAGTAATTATTTAACGAGCGAAATGAATATCGCACTGGGCAAATGAGCTCGGAATTTAGTTTTGATTGAAGGGTTGTGTTTGTATTATTATTTGTGACTCACAGGAACAACAATCGTCTAATTCCGAGTTTGTATGAAGGAGTTAGAGCCTTTTTAGTGAAATTAAAGAGTACTGGTGCATCAGGTCTGGTGTGGCACTTTTAGCGACCAGATTAGCACCTTTAGCGACCAGATTTGCTTATTAAGAGCTGCTGCGTTTCTGCTCGTTTTTTTTTTACATGTTTTCTTGCGAAATAACACGGTTTGGGGCGATTTTTGAGAAAGAAATCATGAGAAATCTTGAGGTAAGTCACTTGTGATTATTTCTACTCCATAATATTGAATTATCATCGAAAAATCCGACTAGATTACATGTTTTTGAGGTGTAAATTGGGGATTTTGGACCTAGGGATTTGAAAATAAGATTTAAAGATTTGAGGGGTCATTTGAACTCCGATTTTGGTAGATTTTATATGTACGGACTCGTGGCGAGACGAGGAATCCGCTGATGTGAATTTCGTAATTTTTCGAGAAGTGAGCCCGGGGCTCGGGTTTTGCCAACTTCGTGATTTTTAGCGTTTTTCGAGTATTTTCGATTGGCTATTGTTCCCTTAGCATATTGTGATGTAATCGCTCTGATTTTGGTTAGATTCGATGCGCGTGGAGGCCGATTTGAGGGGCAAAGGCGTCGCAAGCAATAGATTTCACCGGTTCGAGGTGAGTAATGATTTTAAATGTTGCATTGAGGGTTTGAAACCCCGGATTGCACAACATACTGCTATGTTGAGATGAGACACGTGTTGTATGACGAGCGCGGGGTCATTTACTATTGGGGATTGTGACTTGGTCCATCCCAGTTGATATTTTTACCGCGTAATTGATAAAGATTTATTGTTTTTCACTATGATTGGGGCTTATTGCCATATTTGGGCTTCGTGCCAATTATCTGAAATCTTTTGTGAATTTATATCACTATTTTCCTCACGAATTGAAATATTATTTGAACTCAGTCCAATTGAATTATATTATTTTGTGAACTCAGCTACATTTATACTCAACTCGAGATTTAATGATATTTATAATGCTTTTGAGTTGAGCACTATTGTTTTACTAATGCCCAAAAGGCTTATGATTATTTTCTGGACTGATTGAGGCCGAGGGCCATACGTGAGGATATGTTGAGTGATGTAAGGAGGCTTTCGGGCCTCGAGTGTTATGTGAGGAGGCTTTCAGGCCTCAAGTGTGATGTGTGAAGGCTTTCAGGCATATTGATATTGCGCTTGGGCTGTAGGAGCCCCTCCGGAGTCTGTACACACCCCTAGTGAGTGCAAGGTACCCAGGTGAGTTGGGAGTGGGCCCGAGAGGCCGTTGCTTGTGTGTGGTGAGTTGGGAGTGAGCCCGAGGGGCTGATGTTATGTGTTGGTGAGTTGGGAGTGAGCCCGAGGGGCTGATGTTGTGTGCTGGTGAGTTGGGAGTGAGCCCAAGGGGCTGATACTATACTGAGATTTACATATTGAGCCCGAGGGGCAAGCTTTTGATTTATCTTTACTGTGGAAATTATTTGTCTTTACTGTTTTAAAAGAAGGATTATCTGATACTCACTGTTTTACTGTATAACTGATTTTACTACTTGGGATAGCGCTATATTGTGCCGTTATGAGATTTCATGTTTTCAGTCGTTATTTATTTTTATTACTCACTGGGTCGGAGTACTCACATTACACCTTGCACCATGTGTGCATATACAGGCAGAGCTAAGTTCGCTCTTGAGCGCTGATTCTTTCCAGGCCAGGCGGTGACTAGGAGTAACGAGGTAGCTGTTGACGTCCGTAGCCCCATTTTCTCCCTTATCTTTGTTATTTATGATAATTCCAGACTTTGTAAAATATTAGTAAACTCTGTAGTAGCTCATGACTTGCGACACCCCGATTTCGGGTTGAGTTGGGATGGTTTTCCTTGTTCTATCACGTTTATTTCGCATTTAAGATTATATTGCCCATGATTTAGACTTATTCCTGCTAAGTAATTATAAAGCGATATATTGTTTTGTTGATTGGCTGGCCTTGTCCTCACGAGAGGCGCCATCACGACCGGGTTGGGATTTTGGGTCGTGACAAGTTGGTATCAGAGCCTAGGTTACTAGGTCTCGCGAGTCATGAGTTGGTTTAGTAGAGTCTCACGGATCGGTACTGAGACGTCTGTACTTATCCTCGGGAGGCTGCAGAACCTTTAGGAAAAACTTCATATTCTTGAATTCTTAATCGTGCCTCCTTGATTCAGCTTGAAAAAGTAACTTTTACAGTTCCTTCCACATATTCGTATGCGCGAACGAATGCTCAGTATTAGATGTGCCTTGATGGCTTGTAATTCCCCGATCGATGGGCGAGGTGTAATCTCTGTGAGTTTGATGTTAGGCCAGTCGGGAGGACTTGAGGCCGGATCATTGCCTATGGCTTGAGCACCGGGGTGCTGATTATGTGAGCAAGTGTTTTGAACTTATATGTTCGGTATTGTCCCTATTAGTGGGAATGATGGATGGATAGCTATGTGATGAGTATGTTACAACTGCGAGATGTATCTATATGATTTGGAAGTGACGATGGAGACCTGTTGGATGATAAGTGGACTATTAAGTGTTTGATTTTTCATTGTGATGCTTTGTTAAGTTGTGGATGTGTTGTTAGGATGGTTTTGGTGATTCTCTGGCAGGTGGATAGTCCCAATTACAAAGGAAACTCTGCCGAAATTTTTGAAAAATTTGGGACTTAGTGAAAAAAAAAATTGTCGCATAATAGTGGGCTTAACTGTTATGTGAATGAATGAAGGAGTGAGTTTAATCTCACCATGGTATTACGACAGCAATAGTATATATGTGTTGTGATCTATGGCTTTGAGCCAAGTTGCGGAGTTTGCTATTGATTAGATAATTGTGCGGTCATGTGTTATGTTGGTTTCGGTTCGAGGCATGCTGGCGAATCAGCTCTGGTTACGGAAATTGGTCCAAAGATGGCATGAGTGAGGGAAAACTTGGACAAAGGCTACATGGTGCTTTATAGATGTGTGAGAATCACAGTATGTCTTAAGCTGTCGTTGGTAAAGAATGCTCGGTGCATGGAGCAGGAAGATGTTTGGTTGTACTGGAATGAGGTCATACCCTGCGGTGTCAAAGTGCTAATGAGGCACGTGTGGTTATGTTCCTTGGATCAGGTGAATTGCATTTTGAATAAGAGTAAATGACTTGAGAGAATGGTTCTAATGTGTTCGAAAGTCGTGTAATAGTGGCTTTGAGCTAAGTGGGAGAGTCCCACCGCTTAGATTGGGTTGCATGGTTAATTACCTGCGTGAATTCTGGTTATTAGCGTATTGATGGGTTATTGCGGCTACACAAAAGGACCATGAGTGGTAATTTGAGTAAATGAATTGTTGAATGCATGTTATAGTTAGCCTTATTGGCTCATGTTCAGACTTGAGGGAAGATTCATGATTTATGCCTCATATAGGTGCAGGCTTCGAGGGAAGTGATCCCGCTGGGTGCTTCATAGAGAGGGTATTCATATGTTATAAAATTCAGTGGAGTGGTTGCATTCGAGGCCAAGTAGGAGCGGGTGGCTCTTAGTAATGGTCCTCATAAATTCAAAGGGCAAAGTGTGGTGCCTAATAATGTCGACATTATAGATACAGATAAGAATCAAGCTTTGTAGCAGCTTATGAGAAGGTGCCCAAAATGTTCTATAATATTTTTGACTTGCGGTGTAGCATTTGGGAGATATGAAATGGTTCGTGGGATTTGAGACAGCATGGTCTCGTGATTCAAGGTCACTCCGGAGGAGTGCAGATGGAGTATGTTATGTGTTGAATGGAGAAGTATTATTTCCAAGGCAATTAAGGGTAAATTGGAAGGAGGTAGTTTGATTAGCCATAGTTGAATTGGCATATTGGTGTAAGTGATCAGTTCCCTCAGCGTGAGCAAGTTATGCAAGTGATTTGTGGCGGTACGTGTGAGGCTTGTCGGCCACCGTAATTGATTTTGTTCAGAAGCATTCTTCTGTTATGGCTTGTTATGTGGAGGCAAATCCCGGAAGGGTTATAGTGGATTGGACCACTACTTAGATATTGGTATATTCGACGGTTATGAGAATTCACCTGTATGTTGCTATAGTTCTCCCGAATTAAGTTAAATGGAAACTCTTATGTGATGAAATATTATCCTATCGGCGGTTCCAGAGTTGTGATGGAAATCATGTCTATCATATATCGGCACGTGAGGTGCAATGAGTGGTATGGAATTTGAAGCAAGGACCAAGGTCGCAGTTTGGTCAATGACTGTGATGTCACAATCTCGGATGAGCAGGAAAGGAGTTCCAGTGTTTTGAGTAAGATGGGTATTGATGTCAGTATCACCTGAGACCGGTGTTCTGTGAGAAAGGCTTTGCATCCTGGTTAGTGATTCTTGGTCACTTTTCAGCGTTAGTGCAGTCGGTGGTTTGAATGTGCGAACCCGTTAATTATTTCGGAAGATGGTGGGAGCTTGTCCCACAGGAAGATTGTATAAGTGTGACATGTAGTCACTTGATTAATTAGAAATTTAAACCAAGTATGAGGATTTTGGCAATATCATCCATTTGAGAATTTATGCTTGGAGGGCATTCTGCTTATTGGGTTATAGACCTGTGAAATATTATTGGCCTAGCTTGGCATGATCAGGATCGACTTGAGGTCGGGGGATAGATTTAAATGTGGAAGTGAGCCTTACGTCAGGCCAGTTGTGTTTATTTCAGCAATGCGCTCTTTATGGAAGGATAGTTGCGGTCTTATTTCGTGGTCATATAATTCATGTAAAGATATATTGTGATGTATGAGTTGTGAGACGGCTTGGTAAATTCCTTATGTGTTGAGGTTCCGCTCAGCGGTGATGTTATATGAGCAGGATGGCTCTTGAGACTTAGATCATGTATCGCACCTCAGTTGTGCTTGAGTTGTAGCCTATAACGCTATATGTTTCCTTGGGAATGGTATTATGCACCTTAGTGTGTTTATGACTGATATTCGGTATTTGGATGTGGTGAGCTATTTAGCTCGACGTGTATCTCCTTATGTGAGTTCTATATGTGGATCGGGTGGCACGCTGCCATGGGTATGTTGTTTGGATCGGGTTGCGCATTGCAACAGTGTGATGTTCAGTTCAGTGCCCATATTTGCTTTTATGTGTTCTGTTTCCCTGTTTTCTGAGGAAGTCCATGTTAGTGTGCGAGTTGAGTAGTTCCTCCCAGAGTTCGCCTTCCTTTTGTATCGCGTTCGAATTGGTAGCCCACTGGCACATTGTGGCGTCTTGTGGGATTTTTGATTATGTCTGAGGTGACTTATTGCCTGAGCAGTTCGTACTGGGTGAGACGAGGTTACTAGATTTGGGGTCAGTGCAAACTGATTATATGAAGTATATTATAGAGCAAAGATCATTCTTTGGTTTGAGACAAGGTAATGGAACTTGTCAGGAGTATAGGTCCAATGAATTGTTGATTCAACAGTTGATTATGAATTTCGGCACATCTCTTCAGTCGTATCGGTGTTGTAAAAACTAGAGCAAGACCTATGTAGGTCATGAGATGCAATGGGAGCATCAGATTTGTGGAATTTCGACTATTATGTTTAAAGAATGTTATTGTGGTCCTATGAGTAAAGTGATGCAAAGTGTGAATTCAGCAAAGTTATGCAGCCATGTTGGGTACAGCGTGTGGAGATTGATATGGTGGTCGTATGATGGAAACAGGCTTGGCAGGAAATTCAGGATGTTGGAATTGGACCTAATGGCTTATTTGCTTGAATAAGGGAGTATACTACAGAGTTATCGAGCTAATGTGCTCAACTGAGTGGTGGTAGCACGAGAAGGTGCATGAGGTGTTAAACAAGTGATTTCAGACTACTTTAGTGTAGTTCTCAGTACGTTCAAGGACGAACGTATGTTTAAGTGGGGGAGATTGTAACTACCCGATCGGTCGTTTTGAGTTCTGGCGCGTCATTCAACAGTTTGAGGCCATGACCAGCTTCATCTCAGGTATATTGACTTGTGTGTATGGTCAGAATTAAAATTCAGGAAGTTTGGAGTCAAATCTAAATGGAAATTCTCATTTTGAAAGCTTAAAATTGAAGAAATGAACTAGGATTGGAATTTTGAGTAAACGACCTCAGAATTGGGATCCAAAGGTTCCAGCAGGTTCGTATGATGATTTCGGACTTGGGCATATGCCCGAATCGGGTTTTGGATAATCCGGGAGCGTTTTGGCGCCTATTGTGGAAGATAGCATTTTAGAAGAAATTGCATCAGTTTGGCTTAAAATGCATTTCAGTGTTATTGATGTCCGTTTGGAATTCCGAGATTGGGAGTAGCTCCGTATGGTGATTCTGGATTTGGGAGCATGATCGAAAGTGAATTCGGAGGTCCGTAGGTCATTTTGGAGTCGTTTGGCTAAATATAGAAATTTGAAGGTCTTTGAGAAAATTCGACCGGGAGTGGAAATTTTGATATCGGGGTCGGAATGCGATTCCGAAAGTTGGGGAAAGTCCGTAATGTCGAATGTGACTTGTGTGCAAAATTTGAAGTCATTCCTGAATGATTTTGGTAAGGTTTGAGACACTTAGTCTCTTTTAAGGAAGCTAAGTTGGAAAAGTCAACCGGATATTGACTTATGTGTTAGAGTGCTCGAAATGCGAATTTTATGGTTCAGATAGCTTTGTTAGGTGATTTGGGATTTAGGAGTGTGTCCGGAATATTTTTGTGATGACCGGTGTAGAATTAAGCTTGAATCGTCAAAGTTAGTATTTTGGCGAATTCCGGTTGATAGGTAAGATTTTGATCTGAGGCTCGGAATGGAATTCCGAGAGTTGCTGTAGCTTCGTTATTTCATTTTGGACTTGTCTGCAAAATTTGAGATCATTCGGACTAGTTTTGACGTGTTTCAACATCGGATGTGAAAATTAGAAGTTTCAAAGTTCATAAGCTTGAATTTGAGGTGAATTTAGTATTTTTGCGTTGTTTTTGGTGATTCGAAGAAACAACTAATTTTGTGTCATATTATGGGACTTGTTAATATACTTTATTGGGACCCCATGAGGCTAGGACAAATTTTGGAAGAGTTTTTGGAAGATTTTTGCCGTTTTGAGCATAAATGTAATGATCTAAAGGTTCATTTTTAATTATAGAGATCCAAATTTGATTCCGAGACTTCCGGAATTTTGATAATGAATTATAGGACTGATCTGGAAATTTTGGTCTAATTTCATCAAGTCGCGATTGGGTTTTTGACGCGAAACATGAGTAATTGTTTAACGAGCGAAATGGATATCGCACTGGGCAAATGAGCTCTGAATTGAGTTTCGATTAATGGGTTGTGTTAGTATTATTATTTGTGACTCATAAGAACAAGAATCGTCTAATTCCGAGTTCGTACGAAGGAGTTAGAGCTTTTTTAGTGAAATTAAAGAGTGCTGGTGCATCAGGTCTTGTGTGGCACTTTTAGCGACCAGATTAGTACCTTTAGCGACCAGATTTGGGTCTTTAGCGACCAGATTTGCTTATTAAAAGCTGCTGCGTTTTTGCTCGTTTTTTTTACCTATTTTCTTGCGAAATAACACGGTTTGGGGCGATTTTTGAGCAAGAAATCATGAGAAATCTTGAGGTAAGTCACTTGTGATTATTTCTACTCCATAATATTGAATTATCATCGAATAATCCGACTAGATTACATGTTTTTGAGGTGTAAATTAAGGATTTTGGACCTAGGGATTTGAAAATAAGATTTGAAGATTTGAGGGGTCATTTGAACTCCAATTTTGGTAAATTTTATATGTGTGGACTCGTGGCGAGACGAGGAATCCGGTGATGTGACTTTCGTAATTTTTCGAGAAGTGAGCCCGGGGCTCGGGTTTTGCCAACTTCGTGATTTTTAGCATTTTTCGAGTATTTTCGATTGGGTATTGTTCCCTTAGCATATTGTGATGTATTCGCTCTGATTTTGGTTAGATTCGACGCACGTGGAGGCCGATTTGAGGGGCAAAGGCGTCGCAAGCTATAGATTTCACCGGTTTGAGGTGAGTAATGATTTTAAATGATGCACTGAGGGTTTGAAACCCCGGATTGCACAACATACTGCTATGTTGAGATGAGACACGCGTTGTATGATGAGCGCGGGGTCATTTACTATTGGGGATTGTGACTTGGTCCATCCCAGTTGATATTTTTACCGCGTAATTGATAAAGATTTATTGTTTTTCACTATGATTGGGGCTTATTGCCATATTTGGGCTTCGTGCCAATTATCTGAAATCTTTTGTGAATTTACATCACTATTTTCCTCACGAATTGAAATATTATTTGAACTCAGTCCAATTGAATTATATTATTTTGTGAACTCAGCTACATTTATACTCAACTCGAGATTTAATGATATTTATAATGCTTTTGAGTTGAGCACTATTGTTTTACTGATGCCCAAAAGCCTTATGATTATTTTCTGGATTGATTGAGGCCGAAGGCCATACGTGAGGATATGTTGAGTGATGTGAGGAGGCTTTCAGGCCTCGAGTGTTATGTGAGGAGGCTTTCAGGCCTCAAGTGTGATGTGTGAAGGCTTTCAGGCCTATTGATATTGCGCTTGGGCTGTAGGAGCCCCTCCGGAGTCTGTACTCACCCCCAGTGAGCGCAAGGTACCCAGGTGAGTTGGGAGTGGGCCTGAGAGGCCGTTGCTTGTGTGTGGTGAGTTGGGAGTGAACCCGAGGGGCTGATGTTGTGTGCTGGTGAGTTGGGAGTGAGCCCGCGTGGCTGATGTTGTGTGCTGGTGAGTTGGGAGTGAGCCCGGGGGGCTGATACTATACTGAGATTTACATATTGAGCCCGAGGGGCAAGTTTTTGATTTATCCTTACTGTGGAAATTATTTGTCTTTACACTTTTAAAAGAAGAATTATCTGATACTCACTATTTTACTGTATAACTGATTTTACTGCTTGGGATAGCGCTATATTGTGCCATTATGAGATTTCATGTTTTCAGTCTTTATTTATTTTTATTACTCACTGGGTCGGAGTACTCACATTACTCCATGCACCATGTGTGCGGATACAGGCGGAGCTGAGTTCGCTCTTGAGAGCTGATTCTTTCCAGGCCAGGCGGTGACTAGGAGTAACGAGGTAGCTGTTGGCCTCCGCAGCCTCGTTTTCTCCCTTATCTTTGTTATTTATGATAATTCCAGACTTTGTAAAATATTAGTAAATTCTGTAGTAGCTCATGACTTGTGACACCCCGATTCCGGGCTGATTTGGGATGGTTTTCCTTGTTCTATCACGTTTATTTCGCATTTAAGATTATATTGCCCATGATTTCGACTTATTCCTACTAAGTAATTATAAAGAGATGTAATGTTTTGTTGATTGGCTGGCCTTGTCCTCACGAGAGGCGCCATCACGACCGGGTTGGGATTTTGGGTTGTCACAGGTTTGAAACAAAATTTTGTTAACATGAGGTTAATTGGCGATGGTGTAATCTATTATGAACAACCATTAAGACCAGAGATGTGGTTATGGTCATCATATGATGCGTTTTATGTCAAGATATCATTGTGATAATGGCGTGCTTGTAATGCAGAGATTAGTGTTATTGATATATACTTTGTGGTGCGTTGTTGGGTCATGGACATGTTGTTAGGAGTTGTTTTCGTGTTACTCTGATAGGTGGATAGGCCTAATTACAGGGGAGACTCTGCCGAAATTTCTGCAAAATTTGGGAGTTAGGAAAATTTGGGATATTGAGATGTGCAAAGAAAAAGATAAGTTACATTATGTGTTGGAGGACAGACTCTACTTCTAATTTGAGGATGAATGACCCGAAGTCAGGGAGAATGTAATACCCATATTTGATGGGTGCATAGGCACGAGTTGCTATAGCCTGTCAGGACTAATATCGTGTGTTGACGTAAAAATTGGACCCTTCTAGACTTGTGGTGTTGTCGAACTTATGTCGAATGCGATAATGTGAGATCAACCGCGAATAATTGTGTAAAAGTAAAATCATCAATTTGGTAACTTGAGAATAATTTTAGAGGTGGAGAATGTGATGACTCAAAATGTCATCTTTAAATTAAATAATCATCTCGGTATTTTTAAGACCTTGAAAAGCGGTATCAATAATTTCTCGACTTGCGTGCGCAGTCTGTATAATTTTTTGGAATGTTTTTATGTGAAAAATGGATTAAATTGTGAACTAGAGCTTTAAAACTCAATTGAGTTGACTTTGGTCAACATTTTGAGCAAACGAACCCGGATAAAAGTTTTGACCATTCCGGTAGTTCTGTATCGTGATTTGGGACTTGATCATATGCCTGAAATCGAATTTGGAGGTCCCTAGATTAAATTATCGCCATTTAACAGAATCTAGAAATCTAAGGTTAAAGATTTCTTAGGTTTGACCGGAGAGTTGACTTTTTGATATCGGGGTCGGAATCTAGTTCTAAAAATTTTCATAGCTTTGTTTTTTGTCATTTATGACTTGTGTGCAAAATTTGAAGTCAATCAGACTTGATTTGATAGGTTTTTGCATCGAATATAGAAGTTGGATGTTCTTAGTTTTATTAGGCTTGAATGGGGTTGTGATTCACGATTTTAGCATTATTTGATGCGATTTGAGATTTCGACTAAGTCTATATTATGTTTTAGGACTTGTTGGTGTATTTTGTTGAGGTCCCGAGGGCCTCGGGTGGATTTCGGAAGGTTAACGGATATAAAAAGGCTGCTGAATTTTCTTTTACAGCATATGAACAGTACCGTGTACAGTACCCCCATGAACAGTACCATGTAGAGTACCCTCGTGAATAGTACCGTGTACAATACCCCGTGAATAGTAACCCCGAATTCTGGACAGAATGTTTATTCCTGAAAATGGGACTTTGTCCCATTTTCCATTTTTATCAAATTGGAGCTCGGGAAGAGGCAATTTTTGGGAGATTTTCAGAGAAAACAACGGGGTAAGTGTTCTTAACTTAATTTTGGTTAGATTACCCGAATCTATTACTAGTTTTGGTATTAAATCTATGAATTTAGTTGGAAGAGTTTGAAAACTCTCTCGGATAGATTTGAGCATTTGAGGGTCGAAATGTTATCGAAATTTAGTAATTTTGGTATGGTTAGACTCGTGGTTGGATGAGGTTTCATATTCTGTAATTTTTGTCGGGTTCCGAGACGTGGGCCCCACCGGCGAATTTTTAGTGCAATTTCTAATTTTTAATGGAAAATGTAGAATTTCATATGGAATTAATTCCTATAATTTTTATTGACTGAATCGAATTGTTTATGACTAGATTTGAGAATTTCGGGCACGAATTCGCGAGCCAAAGGCTTGTGGAATTTTGAATTGGTTGTAAAGTGAGGTAAGTGTTTGGTCTAACCTTAGCTTGAGGGATTAGGAGTTGTGTCCTATCTGTTATGTGTTATATGTTGAGTATGACGTATAGGCATGATGACGAGTATCTATACGTTGGTGTCAAGCATGCCCGTGAGTCTTATACTTTGATTAATTTGACTCCGTTTCGTAGTGTATATGCTCTATATGATAATTTCTATTGAGGAATATGACTTGTGGAAGTATTATTGTTTTGATGTTGTTTCCCTTGTCGGGATTTGATTGTTGTACTATTGTTCCCTTACCGGGATTTTATTGTGATTTCATTTATTTCCTTGCCCTTATTTATTGTGATTGTTGTTTGGGTGAGGAAGAGTTTTAAAGCAAGAAGGGTAATGCCGTGTAAGATTTTGTGAGGAAGAGTGTAAAGCACGAAGGGTGATGCCGTGTAGTTTATATTGATTCTTATGGTGAGGACGAGTGTAAAAGCACGAAGGGTGATGCCGTGCACTTGTCCTTGATTTTTCCTGATTCTAACTGAGTTATGTTGTCCTGTACGTTTATTTACTGATTTTCCATTATTACTTGATTTTATTTCAATGTTATAGATTCCCTAACCCTAGTTGCCTTGTGTTTGTTACTTGGGTGAGGAAGAGTGTAAAGCACGAAGGGTGATGCTGTGTATTGTTTTGGTGAGAGAGTGTTAAAGCACGAAGGGTGATGTCGTGCACTTTCTGTTTGCTGTATTTACTTGTTATTAACAATTCAAGTATATTAACTGTTTAGATCTCTTTACTGTTTTGATCCTTTGTGTTGGAATCCATAGTGTTTACAATACCTCGCCTTATTTTTTTTAATATGTCCAATACTTCAAATTTCAAGAATTGTTACATTTTTAACTCAATTGATTTCTCAACTAAAATTTCCTTAAACCGTTTGAGGTTGTACTTTACTTAAAACGGAATTTCTACTATGTTTTGATTTATTAATTTCTCGAATTAAAGGTAATGATTCCTTCGATATTGTACTTTAATTGAAAATAGTATTTTCTTTATCAAATGATTTGTAAAAATAACTTCATCTTTTCTTGTTGATTTCCTAATTGGGTTGGAAGTTGTACTTTACTTTATGTTAAGTGAAGGAGGCTCCTTGAACATTCTTAATTGTATTGGGTTATGGAACCTATGAGCTGAGTAACATGAGAATATTGTTGTGCAATGTGAGACAGAAATATGTGGGCACAAGGTGCCGGGGAAAATATTATGGTTTTATTTAATGGCACGTGAGTTGTCTGTGCGGTTGTGACATAAATATGGGCACGAGGTGCCGTGAAAATATGAAAATGGGTGGAGACCTATATTATTTATGATTATGAAATGAGGTGTCACAAGGTGTCCTATTATTTTTGTACGCTATCTTGCACATGTTTATTTGGTAGTCTGGTCCTAACCTCGTCACTACTTCGTCGAGGCTAGGCTAGGCACTTACCAGCACATTGTCATGACCCAATTCCCGAACCTGGTCGTGATGGCCCCTCTCATGAAGACAAGGCCAGCCATTCAACCCAATTCATCCTTTTAAGATAGTTAATTAACACAATTATAGTATAAACATGGTTTAATAATATCCAATAGCAGAAGGTATAGATAAAATACGGAAATCCAACCCAACTCAGCCCTAATCGGGGGTGTCACAAGTCATGAGCTACTACAGAGTTTACTAAAATTTTACAAGGTATGGAATTAGGAACGACATCTGAAGATATCATAAATACAGAAGATAAGGGATAAAACGGGTCTGCGAACGCCATGCAGCTACCTCAATAACTCCGATGAAAGCTGAATAGCAGAAAACTCTCTCTATGCCTCGGGAATACCTGTACATGCACATATGGTGCAGGGAGTAATGTGAGTACTCTGACCCAGTGAGTAATAAATATAAATAATAACTGAGGGTGAGAAAACACGTTAAGGCACACAACACTCTATACAGAAGCAGTGAAATTATTTAAAATAACAATTCAGTGAAACATCACGTGAAATTTCTTTAAAACCAGTAAAAACAGGTAATTTGGCAGTAAAATGACGAGTAGAAATCTACCTCTCGGGCTCAATATCAAAACAACGAGTAGAAATCTACCCCTCAGGCTCAGTATCAAAATAATAAGTAGAAATCTGCCCCTCGAGCTTAGTATCAAAATAATAAGTAGAAATCTGCCTCTCGGGCTCAGTATCTCAGAACAATATCAGCCCCTCGAGCTCAGTATCTCAGAACAGTATCAGCCCCTCGGGCTCAGTATCTTAGAAAAGTATCAGCCCCTCAAGGCTCAGAACAGTATGAAGCAACCAGTCAATGAAATAAGAGCACATAATTATTATGGCGGATAATGCAGATGAGGAATAAATGCATGAGTGCAATGCAATGCATATGACGGTACCCTCTGGTACCCACTGCGGCGTGCAGCCCGAGCCATCCATATTTATTTATCGTCGACGGCGCTCACTGGGGGTGTGTACAGACTCTGGAGGGGCTCGTACAGCCCAAGCGCAATAACAAGCCATCTCGTGGCATCAATCAAGTCCTGGTCAGTCATTGTTACCTAACCAATTTATATCACACAGTGCCATTGTTACCACTATTACAAGTCACATCATACAGTGTCATTGTTACCACTATTTCAAATCACTGCTGCGGCGCGCAGCCCGATCATGCTCAGTCCAGAAATCATAATAAGCCCCTTGGACATTAGTAAAATAGTAGTTCTCAGCCCGAAATATCATTTAGAAATATCATTTAAGTTTTCAAATCTTAGAAAGATGGCTGAGTTTGCAAAACAGTATTTAAAACCTTGGACTGAGACCAAATGATATGCATGTATGCGAAAACAGTGATGTCAATCCCTGAAGGAATCAAATAATTGGCAAGAAGCCCAAATGTAACAATTAAATCCAAGTAGAAAACACGGTAAAAACATCTCTCGGGACAGACTAAGTCACAATCCCCAATGGTGCTCTACCCCACGCCCGTTATTCGGCGTGCAAGTCACCTTAATATAGCGTTACGATGTGAAATTCCGGGGTTTCAAACCATCAGGACATCATTTACATTAATTTCTCACCTCAAACCGGCTACTTCTTTAGTTCGCGATGCCTTTGCCCCTCGAATTGGCCTCCACGTGCGTCTAATCTGCCCAAAATCACAACGAATATGTCGCATTATGCTAAAGGGACAATACCTAATCTAAAGCAATCGAAGTATATCAAAATTCACGAATTTGATAAAACCCGAATCCTGGGCCCACGTCTCAAAACTCAGAAATTTTTATACCAAGATGTTCTTCGTCCTGTCACGAGTCCGTACATATAAGGAACACAAAAAATCGGGGCTCGTTTAACCCATCAAATCGACACTAGAAAATCTCAAAAGCACAAGCCCTAAAACCCCACTTTTCTACTAATTTTCATGTTGTAATTCACATATAATCTTGTATTTAACTTGGAAATAAGTAGAAACAACTCACCTTTGATGCTTGATAAAATCCCTCTTGAAATTCTCTCCAAAATCATCCAAGCCAAATGAAAGAAATGAAAGAAATAAGCCAAATCCGTGTTTAAAGAATCTGCCCGTGCTTCGTCGAGTTGTACCTTGCACTTGTGCTATACAAGTTGTACATCCTATTAAAATTTTCCCCTGTCGGACACCTTCTGCTTAAACACCCATAACGTCTTTTATAAATATCCAAATTACACACGGTTTGAAGATTTAGAAACTAGACTCGAAGATCTTTAATTTGATAGGTTGTACACCATATAACTCTTCATATATCCCGAGATATGATCTTCTAAATTCGGCTCCATGAAATCCGAAAATTCTGGAGAAACTGCTCCATCAGTCATATTTAATAAGTCATACCTTTCTCTACAGATGTTGAAATTACGGTTTCCTTAGCTTTCTGGAAACTAGATACAAAGGGCTACAACTTTTGTTTTTGAATCATCTCTAAATTCCTTGTAGATCAAAAGATACCGGCCTTCGAAGTACGCTCTACGACTGCACATTTGCTGTCCAAAGACAGCTTAGCAACAGAAATTGCAGCAACTTTTTCTTTTCTTTTTGGGTCCGAATTCCATTACGTTAACCTTCCGAAATCCACGCGGGGCCCTCGGGACCTTAACCAATTATATCAACATGTCCCACAATATCATTCAAACTTGTCCCAACCTTCGGAACACCCAAAATAACATCAAAACAACAAATCATCATCGAATTCAAGCCTATGAATCTCAAGAACTTCCAAATTCCATTTTTGATCAAAAACCCAACCAAACCACGTCCGAATGACCTCAAATTTTGCAGACAAGTCCAAAATGACATATCAAAGTTACAGCAACTCTCGGAATTCCATTCCGACCCTCGGATCAAAATCTCACCTATCAAACGAAATTCGCCAAAATACTAACTTTGCCAATTCAAGCTTAATTCTACACCGGTCATCACAAAAATATTCTGGACACACTCCTAAGTCCCAAATCACCTAACAAAGCTATCTGAACCATAAAATTTGAATTTCGAGCACTCTAACACATAAGTCAATATCCGGTTGACTTTTCCAACTTAAGCTTCCTTAAAAGTGACTAAGTGTCTCAAACCTTACCAAAATCATTCAGGAATGACTTCAAATTTTGCACACAAGTCACATTCGACATAACGGACTTGCACCAACTTTCGGAATCGCATTCTGACCCTGATATCAAAATTTCCACTTCCGGTCGAATTTTCTCAAAAACCTTCAAATTTCTATATTTAGTCAAATGACTTCAAAATGACCTCCGGACATCCAAATTCACTTTCGATCGCGCTCTCAACTCCAGAATCACCATACGAAGCTATTCCCAGACTCAGAATCCCAAACGGACATCTATAACTCTGAAATGCCTTCCAACCCAAATTTATGAAATTCTTCTAAAATACTAACTTCCACAATATACGCCGAAATGCTCACGGGTTATCCAAAACCAAATCCGAACATACGCCCAAGTCTAAAATCATCATACGAACATGCTGGAACTTGCAGATCCCAATTCTGAGGCCGTTTACTCAAAATTCCAATCTTAGCAATTTTCTTCAACTTAAGGTTGCCGCAATGAAAAGTTTCTTTCCAATTTGACTCTGAATTTCCCGAAATTCAACTCTGACCATATGTACAAGTCAATATACCTGAAATGAAGCTGTTCATGACTTCCAACTGCTGAACAACGCGCTAGAGCTCAAAACGACCGGTCGGGTCGTTACATTCTCCCCCACTTAAATAGACATTCGTCCTCGAACGTTCCAAGAACTGCTCTTAAGTTATCTGAAATCACTGTTTAGCACCTCGTGCACCTACCCGTGCTACCACAACTCATATGGACACATTAGTTTGATCAAATCTGCAGATATCCTCTTTTATCTATACAATAAGCTCAGAACCCAATTCCAACACCTGAAATTCTTTTCCAGACATGTTCCCTGTATATAAACATTGTATCAACTACCACACGAGGTACCAGAACACGACTGCGTACCTTTGTTGAATTAGCACCATGCATCGCATAATTCACCATCTAACCACAATGACACTCCATGAACCTTAATAACCAAAATTATACGACTCTTATGCTCCCAATGCATATGATGATATACCTATACATTCTGTTATAATGCTGATGATACAACCACAATGGAGGAGATGTGCAGAAATTTCTAACCAATTGCAGAGTTAACCAAACATTAATTCTCTCCTTTTTGACTAAAATCATCACCTCATTACTACCCAAATACTGGTAACTGCCCTGTAATATACCTCACATATTCCCACTGCAATGGTCCCCGATACCAATAGTCTCGCCTCACCTAGTACGAGCTGCTCAGACAACCAATCACCACAGACAATGACCAACGGTCTCACATGATGCAAAAATGCGCCAATATGCCATAATGTGAACAAGATACATAAGGAAATGAATCAGGAATGGACTACTCAACTCACACAACTAATATGAACTTTTCCCCAGAGAATAGGAATTTATCAAGTCGTTTCACAGCACACATGGAACAATCATAATATTACACGAGTTGACGAACACGGAACAAGATATGATATTCCAACACCCCTCCTTGAGGAGCGCTATACTAAAATGAACACATCTGACTCACATGAAGCCCATAATCCTATTTAAATCCATTCACCCACTTCAGGTCGATTCTGCTAGCACTGAACTAGGCTGATAGCCTTTCCTGGACCGTAATAAGTCAT
This sequence comes from Nicotiana tabacum, assembly GCF_000715075.1. Taxonomy (NCBI): domain Eukaryota; kingdom Viridiplantae; phylum Streptophyta; class Magnoliopsida; order Solanales; family Solanaceae; genus Nicotiana; species Nicotiana tabacum. The sequence goes on from NC_134097.1 coordinate 103,234,508, forward strand.
TTCTTCTTATAACATGAAATAACTACCACCATAGCCGGGACAACACCCCACAATCCACAACCAAATGAACCGAACGACTTCATATAGATCTTAGATATTCTTCCAACATTTCAACTTTCTTAAGTCCCCAAAATTTGACTAACTCCCAGATTTTTCAAATATTTCAGCAGAGTCTCCCTTGTAATTGGGCCTATCCACCTGTCAGAGTAACACCAAAACAACTCCTAACAGCATGTCCACAACCCAACAAGTACCACAAGTATATCAATAACACTAATCTCCGCATTACAAGCCCGACATTATCACAATGATATTTTGACATGAAACGCATCATTTGTATGATCATAACCACATTTCTGGTCTTAATAGTTGTTCATAAATAATTCCATCATTATCAATAAATCTCATATTAACCACCACCTTATTTCAAATTTTCACAATACTGACAACAGAATGTGAGGCATGAACACCTAATTATTACTTACTCGGATTAATGAGTCACATTTAACGCCACCTGGGAACTCATCTCATAAGCTAAAACTCAATGTTTACAATACGAAAATGGCTGAATATGAACATAAAATATACAAGAATTATCAAATCAACCTAACTGGCATGACTCTCTTTAATATTATCGTACGAATTAAACTTTACAAAGGAAAACTTTAAACTCATAATTATTTACTACAAGGACCTTGTCCTTACATAACCTCCACCGCGGCTTGCAGCCCGGTTTAAATATTTCGTATTGTGCCAACTGCAGTTTTCAATTTCCTTTCTTTCTTCTTCTCAATAAATTTCATAAACATTTTTTTTTCATATCACATAACGAACCCTCATACCGGTAGGGCATATGATTCATAAAAAAAGTTGGAACCAATTATTTTGAAACACATTAAATCCATTGTAGTGAATAATAAACATTACTTTAACCTTACCCCAAATCCTTGGAGCCCAATTTCTAACATCCAGAATTCTTTTCAAGACCTGAATATCACATACACACACTGTATAAGTCCGAACAAACTGTGTCAAGCCATAACAAAAACCCTAGATATAATCGCATAACCTACTACACAACTCGTATACTCGCAACACCATTCTCGATCATCATAACCACGCAAACCAACCAAGTACCAGTAGGAAACCCCACATTAAACAGAACCTCGCTCCAAAACCTTCGTACCTCATCAATAATGAAGAAATATACAGGAACTCACAATACACAACACGTTCCCCATACCTATAGAAAGTATCTATTTTAAACCATGGTAGAAACCATCAAGAACACTTGAAAATCCATTTTCTCCTAATCAAGCTATCAGAACTAAATTCCTCTAATTCAACCAGGCCACGCAGGTCATCAAACTCAGAAATATTGCCATATTACTACAGCTAGTTCAACAAAAATTCTTCATAAGCTTAGGTAATACAGACCGTAAAATACCTCAATTCCACTACTAAGATCACCTTCATTCTCGTGACAATCAACTCAAATTTCTCAATTAGAGTCAAATTCAAATCTCAACACATACACCCTATTAGTAGAAAAGAAACTCTCTACTCAACATTATAAGGAACACACCTACGTAGATTATTCCGCATGAGATAGCCCACCTATTTTGCCTCCAATTAACATTTTTGTATACCTCCCACCGTCATACACATTACACAATCACTTAGTCTTCCTGGGTCTAAACTTATACTGTAACATGAAATTCACTTCACTCCAAACAGGAGACTTGAAAAGATTCTTCACGCCCATAACTCGGAGCTACACCTCTAATCACAATGGAAATCATACACTTAATAGTTCACCTATCATCCAGTCGATCTTCCTCGACACTTCCAAGTCATATAGAAATATCTCGCAGTACTAACATACCCATCACATTGCTACCCAGCCGTCATTCCCGCTAATAGGGGCAATACCGGACATATAAGTTCAAAACACTTTCTCACACAATCAGCACCTTGGTGCTTAAACCATAGGAAAAGATCTAGCCTCAAGTCTTTCAGACTGGCCCAACATCAACTCATAGAGATCACGTCTCGCCCCTCAATCAGGGAATCACAAGCAATCAAGGCACATCTGATACTGAGCGCTCATGCACGCATGCGAACGCGTGGAAGGAATTTCAAGAGTTACTTTTCAAGCTGAATCAAGAACGCACGATAAGAATTCAAGAATGTGATGTTTTCCTAAAGGTTCTACAGCCTATCAAGGATAAATACAGACGTATCCGTACTGATCCGCAACACTCTACTAAACCTGCTCATGACTCGTGAGACCTATGTAACCTAGGCTCTGATACCAACTTGTCACGACCCAATTCCCGAACCTGGTCGTGATGGCGCCTCTCATGAAGACAAGGCCAGCCATTCAACCCAATTCATCCTTTTAAGATAGTTAATTAACACAATTATAGTATAAACATGGTTTAATAATATCCAATAGCGGAAGGTATAAATAAAATACGGAAATCCAACCCAACTCAGCACTAACAGGGAGTGTCACAAGTCATGAGCTACTACAGAGTTTACTAAAATTCTACAAGGTATGGAATTAGGAACGACATCTGAAGATATCATAAATACATAAGATAAGGGAGAAAACGGGTCTGCGAATGCCATGCAGCTACCTCGATAACTCCGATGAAAACTGAACAGCAGAAAACTCGCTCTATGCCTCAGGAATACCTGTACCTGCACACATGGTGCAGGGAGTAATGTGAGTACTCCGACCCAGTGAGTAATAAATATAAATAATAACTGAGGGTAAGAAAACACGTTAAGTCACACAACACTCTATACAGAAGCAGTGAAATCATTTAAAATAACAATTCAGTGAAACATCATGTGAAATTTCTTTAAAACCAGTAAAAACAGGTAATTTGGCAGTAAAATGACGAGTAGAAATCTACCTCTCGGGCTCAATATCAAAACAACGAGTAGAAATCTGCCCCTCGGGCTCAGTATCAAAATAATAAGTAGAAATATGCCCCTCGAGCTCAGTATCAAAATAATAAGTAGAAATCTGCCCCTCAGGCTCGGTATCTCAGAACAGTATCAGCCCCTCGGGCTCAGTATCTCAGAACAGTACCAGCCCATCGGGCTCAGTATCTCAAAAAAGTATAAGCCCCTCGGGCTCAGTATCTCAGAACAGTATCAGCCCCTCAAGCTCAGAACAGTATGAAGCAACCAGTCAATGAAATAAGAGCACATAATTATTATGGTGGATAATGCAGATGAGGAATAAATGCATGAGTGCAATGCAATGCATATGACGGTACCCTCTGGTACCTACTGCGGCGTGCAGCCCGAGCCATCCATATTTATTTATCGTCGACGGCGCTCACTGGGGGTGTGTATAGACTCTGGAGGGGCTCGTACAGCCCAAGCGCAATAACAAGCCATCTCGTGGCATCAATCAAGTCCTGGCTAGTCATTGTTACCTGACCAATTTATATCACACAGTGCCATTGTTACCACTGTTTCAAGTCACATCATACAGTGTCATTGTTACCACTGTTTCAAATCACTGCTGCGGCGCGTAGCCCGATTCATGCTCAGTCCAGAAATCATAATAAGCCCCTTGGGCATTTGTAAAATAGTAGTTCTCAGCCCAAAATATCATTTAGAAATATCATTTAAGTTTTCAAATCTTAGAAAGATGGTTGAGTTTGCAAAACAGTATTTAAAACCTTGGACTGAGATCAAATGATATGCATGTATGCGAAAACAGTGATGTCAATCCCTGAAGGATTCAAATAATTGGAAAGAAGCCCAAATGTAACAATTAAATCCAAGTAGAAAATACGGTAAAAACATCTATCGGGACGGACTAAGTCACAATCCCCAATGGTGCTCTACCCCATGCCCGTTATCCGGCGTTCAAGTGACCTCAATATAGCATTGGGATGTGAAATTCCGGGGTTTCAAACCTTCAGGACATCATTTACATCAATTACTCACCTCAAACCAGCTACTTCTTTAGCTCGCGACGCCTTTGCCCCTCGAATTGGCCTCCACGTGCGTCGAATCTGCCAAAAATCACAACGAATATGTCGCATTATGCTAAAGGGACAATACCCAATCGAAAGCAATCGAAAAATATCAAAATTCACGAATTTGACAAAACCCGAGTCCGTACAAAACTCAGAAATTTTTATACCAAGATGTTCTTCGTCCTCTCACGAGTCCGTACATATAAAGAACACAAAAAATCGTAGCTCGTTTGACCCTTCAAATCGACCCTAGAAAATCTCAAAAGCACAAGCCCTAAAACCCTATTTTTCTATTGATTTTCATGTTCTAATTCGCATATAATCTTGTATTTAACTTGGAAATAAGTAGAAACAACTCACCTTTGATGCTTGATAAAATCCCCCTTGAAATTCTCTCCAAAATCATCCAAGCCAAATGAAAGAAATGAAAGAAATAAGCCAAATCTGTGTTTAAAGAATCTGCCCGTGCTTCGTCGAGTTGTACCTTGCACTTGTGCTATACAAGTTGTACATCCTATTAAAAGTTTCCCTTGTCGGACACCTTCTGTTTAAACACCCATAACGTCTTGTATAAATATCCAAATTACACACGGTTTGAAGATTTAGAAACTAGACTCGAAGATCTTTAATTTGATAGGTTGTACACCATATAACTATTTATATATCCCGAGATATGAGCTTCTAAATTCGGCTCCATGAAATCCGAAAATTCTGGAGAAACTGCTCCACCAGTCATCTTTAATCGATCATAACTTTCTCTACATATATCCAAATTACGATTTCCTTAGCTTTCTGGAAACTAGACACAAAGGACTACAACTTTCAGTTTTGAATAATCTCTAAATTCATTGTAGATCAAACGATATAGGCCTCCGAAGTATGCTCCACGACTGCACATTTGCTGTCCAAAGACAGCTTAGCAGCAGAAATTGCAGCAGTTTTTTCTTTTCTTTTTGGGTCCGAATTTCATTCCGTTAACCTTCTGAAATCCACCTGAGGCCCTCGGGACCTTAACCAATTATATCAACATGTCCAAAAATATCATTCAAACTTGTCCCAACCTTCGGAACACCCAAAATAACATCAAAACATCAAATCATCATCGGATTCAAGCCTATGAATATCAAGAACTTCCAAATTCCATTTTTGATCAAAAACTCAACCAAACCACATCCGAATGACCTCTTATTTTGCAGACAAGTCCAAAATGACATAACGAAGCTATAACAACTCTCGAAATTCCATTCCGACCATCGGATCAAAATCTCACCTATCAACCGAAATTCGCCAAAATACTAACTTTGCCAATTCAAGCTTAATTCTACACCGGTCATCACAAAAATATTTCGGACACACTCCTAAGTCCCAAATCACCTAACGAAGCTATATGAACCATAAAATTCTCATTTCGAGCCCTCTAACACATAAGTCAATATCCGGTTGACTTTTCCAACTTAAGCTTCCTTAAAAGACACTAAGTGTCTCAAACCTTACCAAAACTAGTCCGAATGACTTCAAAATTTTCACACAAGTCACATTCGATATTACGGACTTGCACCAACTTTAGGAATTGCATTCCGACCCCGATATCAAAATTTCCACTTCCGGTCGAATTTTCTCAAAAACGTTCAAATTCTATATTTAGCCAAATGACTTCAAAATGACCTCCGGACATCCAAATTCACTTCCGATCACGCTCTCAACTCCATAATCACCATACAGAGCTATTCCAAGACTTGGAATCCCAAACGGACATCTATAACTCTGAAATGCCTTCCAACTCAAATTTATGAAATTCTTCTAAAATACTAACTTCCACAATATACGCCGAAATGCTCACGGGTTATCCAAAACCAAATCCGGACATACTCCCAAGTCCGAAATCATCATACGAACATGTTGGAACTTTCAGATCCCAATTCCGAGGTCGTTTACTCAAAATTCCAATCTTAGCCATTTTCTTCAACTTAAGATTGCCGCAATGAAAAGTTTCCTTCCAATTTGACTCTGAATTTCCCGAAATTCAACTCTGACCATACGTACAAGTCAATATACCTGAAATGAAGCTGTTCATGACTTCCAACTGCTGAACGACGTGCTAGAGCTCAAAACGACCGGTCGGTCGTTACACACATGGAGTCGGTTGTGCTGATACTACAATTCTGTACATTTTTGTGTACAGATCCCAGTGCGGTAGACTTCGGACAGCAGTGAGATTGTTGTTTCTTATTCATCAGGCGATCCGAGGTAGTCCTGCAGGCGTCCGCAGTCCTTGGCGTCTCCTTCTCTCTACTATTCCTGTTTCTTTCATGTATTTTCAGAGATAGTGTTGTACTTATTTCTTTCAGACCTTTATCTGTAGTACTCCTAGACAGTCTGTGATGTTGTGACACCAGTCTTGGGTAGATTTGTTATGGATTGGTATTAGAAGTATTATTAAATCTTTACAATGAAGTCTTCCGCTTATTCAATTCTGTTGTTATCTAATTGTTGGCTCTTAACCGTAATCGGATTAAAAATGGAAATAAGGTAGATAGTTCAATTGGTTGGCTTGCTTAGCTTTCACTAGTAGGCGTCATCATGACTGCCCCTGCCATGTTCTCTCCTTCTCCACCTAAAAAAACCTAGGTTTGAATTATAACCTTGAATCTTTGTTATTTCTAGTTTTTGTTTCAATTATTTCAATATTGTAGTTTAAGGATATGAATTAGTGTTTAAATTCTTTGAACATTGTATTTTATTGAGGATTAGGGTTTAGGTCCTGTTGTAGTTAGCTTTGTTAATTAATTTAATTAACTAATTAGTTTAATTAGTGTTGAATTTAGTTTAGTTATATTTGAATTGTACTTTGTATTGTCTTGATAGTTTTGTTAGAATCTAGGGTTTAGGATATGAATTGAACATTTAGGATATGAATTAGACTTTTACGATACGAATTGGACTTTTCGGATATGAATTGGACTTTTAGCTTATGTATTGGAATTTTAGTTTATGATTTGAACTTTTAATTTATAAATTGAACTTTTTGGATATGAATTGGACTTTTAGTTTATGTATTGGAATTTTAGTTTATGATTTGAAATTAAGATATAAATTGAACCTTTGTGGATATGAATTGAAATTTTAGGATATGAATTGAACCTTTAGGATATGAATTAAAATTTTTGTGTATAAATTGAACTTTTAGGATATGAATTGAGCCTTTAGGATATGAATTGAACTTTTAGGATATGAATTGAGCCTTTAGGATATGAATTGAATCTTTAGGATATGAATTGGACTTTTAGTTTATGTATTGGAATTTTAGTTTATAAATTAAAATTTTAGGATATGAATTGAACTTTTGTGGATATGAATTGAAATTTAGGATATGAATTGAAATTTTTGTGTATGAATTGAACTTTTAGGATATGAATTGAGCCTTTAGGATATGAATTGAACTTTTAGGATATAAATTAAGCCTTTAGGATATGAATTGAACCTTTAGGATATGAATTGAAATTTTTATGTATGAATTGAACTTTTAGGATATGAATTGAGCCTTTAGGATATGAATTGAACTTTTATGATATGAATTGAGCCTTTAGGATATGAATTAAACCTTTAGGATACGAATTGGACTTTTAGTTTATGTATTGGAATTTTAGTTTATAAATTGAAATTTTAGGATATGAATTGAACTTTTGTGGATATGAATTTAAATTTTTGTGTATGAATTGAGCTTTTAGGATATGAATTGAGCCTTTAGGATATGAATTGAACTTTTAGGATATGAATTAAGCCTTTAGGATATGAATTGGACCTTTAGGATATGAATTGAAATTTTTGTGTATGAATTGTAATTTTAGGATATGAATTGAACTTTTAGGATATTATCACGACCCAATCCCTGAAACCGGTCGTGATGGCGCCTCTCGTGATGACAAGGCTAGACAAACCAAAACGGAATACCTCTTTTAAATAGTTAATCATCATAACAGTAATAACATATAATATAATGCTCATAAATTGCGGAATTTAACGATAATAACAGCAGGAACCATCCCGACACATCCCAAACTAGGGCGTCACAAGTCATGAGCTACTATAGAATCTGCTATAGGTCTACAAGTGCGGAATCCGATACAACAGTCTGAAGAAAACATAAACGATAGAGGATAAGAGAGACAACGGGCTGCGGACGTCAACAACTACCTCGTAATTCCAAATCACTACCTAGCCTGGAAGGAATCAGCGCTCAGGTGCGGATTCTGCTATACCTGAATCTGCACACATGGTGCAGGGAGTAATGTGAGTATTCCGACTCAGTGAGTAATAATTACAAATAATGGCTGAAAGTATGAAAACATGTAAAGGGACAAAGCAATTCCATATCAAGTAGTAAAATCACTTAAAACAGTAAATCAGTGAAGAAATCAAATGATATTCCTTTTTAAAACATGTAAAACATGTAATTTAACAGGTAATTAACAAGTAGAAATCTGCCTCTCGAGCACAGTATCAATCGCTCAGCATAGTATCAGCCCCTCGGGCTCACTCTCAGTATAGTGCCAGCCCCTCGGGCTACCTCACAATCACTCAGCATAATGGTCAGCCATTGTTACCTGACCGAATTGCATCAAACAGTGTCATTGTTACCACTATTTCAAATCACATGGGTACCGGCACTCACTGTGGGTGTGCAGACTCCGCAGGGGCCCCTTACGGCCCAAGCGCTATATCAAGCCACCTCGTAGAATCATCACTCAGCATATCCTCACATTACTCAAGCCACCGCATGGCATAAATAGTATCTCTACCCCTCAGCCTTATATCACTCAGCATATCCTCACGTATGGCCCTTGGCCTCACTCAGTCCAGAAATCATCATAAGCCCTTGGGCATTAGTAAAACAGTAGTCCTCAGCCCAAAACATAATGTAGAAATATCATTTTAATTTCAAAACTCAGTATAAGTGGCTGAGTTTGTAAAACAGTAGATAGCAACAGGACTGAGTTCAAATAATAAGTCAAGTAGTGAGGAAACAGTAATAAAAATCCCCGAAGGGTTCAAATAGTTGGCACGAAGCCCAAATATGGCAATCAACCCAAATCATGATGGTAACAAATGAATTTCAGTCAATATTCGGTAAAATCATCAATCGGGATGGACCAAGTCACAATCCCCAGTAGTGAAAACCCCACGCTCATCATCCAGCGCGTATCTTGCCTCAATATAGCACTACGATGTGCAATCCGGGTTTCAAACCCTCAGAATATCATTTACAACCATTACTCACCTCGACTGGCTAATTATCTAGCTCACGACGCCTTTGCCCCTTGAATTGGCCTCCACGCGCATCGAATCTATCCAAAATCAGAACGAATACATCACAATATGCTAAGGGAACAAAGCACAACCGAAAATATTCGAAAAATATCAAAAATCTCGAAATTAGTAAAACCCGAGCCCCGAGCCCACGTCTCGTAATTGGGTAAAATTTACATTTTCAGAATCCTCATACCCTCAAGAATCTAACCATACCAAAATTATCCAATTCCGATACCATTTGGTCCTTCAAATCATCATTTTACATTTTTGAAACGTTCCACAATTTTCTTCCCAAATTCCATCTCAAATCACGAATTAAATGATGAATTCAGTGATAGATTCATGTATTCTAGCCAAATCTGAGTTAGAATCACTTACCCCGACCAATCTCTTGAAAAACCTTCAAAATATCGCCAAAATCCGAGCTCTCTAGGTCAAAATATCAAATAAAACCCAAAACCTCGTATTTATAGAGTACCCCTCAGATTCCGACACCGCTGATCGCACAAAAATGTCCGCGGTCCGCGCAAAATCAGCGGGGTCCGCGCAAAAACGACCGCGGCCGCGCAGGTCTTGCTCTGCAGGGACAGGCTTTAGTATTTTAGCCATAACTTTTGCTACATCTGTCCAAATTGCGATATCTTTACCTTTCTGGAAACTAGACACGAAGGGCTACAACTTTCGTTTTTAATCACCTCATAATTCCGTGTAGATCAAAAGATATGAGCTTCCGAAGTAGGACCAGCAACCTGCAGTCTTCACGACCGAGACCGCGGCCACTTTGACGTGGCCAACACTAGGCCAGCGTGCCCAGCGCGAAAAGGAGCACAGTCCGCGCCAAAACTGTTGCTCCCTCCATTTTTCTAAGTTCCGGGGTGTCCGTTCTCGCTCAAAACTCACCCGAAACACACCCGAGGCCGCCGGGACCTCAACCAAAAGCACCAACGCATCCTAAACATTATTCAACCTCGTTCCAATCATAAAAACACCTCGACTAACACCAAAATCATCAAATCACATCGAATTCAAGCCTATGAATCTCAAGAACTTCCAAATTCCATTTTTGATCAAAAACCCAACCAAACCACGTCCTAATGACCTCAAATTTTGCAGACAAGTCCAAAATGACATAACGAAGCTACAGAAACTCTCGTAATTCCATTCCGACCCTCGAATCAAAATCTCACCTATCAACCGGAATTCGCCAAAATACTAACTTCGCCAATTCAAGACTAATTCTACATCGTACCTCCAAAACCACTTCCAATCACTTTCCTAAGTTACAAATCACCTCCCGAAGCTAATCGAATCATCGAAACTCACATCCGAATCCTCTAACACATAAGTCAACATCCGGTTGACTTTTCCAACTTAAGCCTTCTTAAAAGAGACTAAGTGTCTCATTTCTTACCAAATCCTCTCCGAACTCAAACTAATCATCTCGATCCCATAAAACACGGATAACGAAGCGTAAAGAAGCTGAAATGGGGGAAATGGAGAGGTAACTCATGAGACGACTGGTCGGGTCGTCACAGATATGAATTAAGCCTTTAGGATATGAATTGGACTTTTAGTTTATGTATTGGAATTTTAGTTTATAAATTGAAATTTTAAGATATGAATTGAACTTTTGTGGATATGAATTGAAATTTTAGGACATGAATTGATCCTTTAGGATAGGAATTGAACTTTTAGGATATGAATTAAGCCTTTAGGATATAAATTGAAATTTTTGCGTATGAATTGAAAATTTAGGATATGAATTGAGCCTTTAGGATATGAATTGAAATTTTAGGATATGAATTGAACTTTTAGGATATGAATTGAGCCTTTGGGCTATGAATTGGACTATTAGTTTATGTATTGAAATTTTAGTTTATAAATTGAACCTTTAGGATATGAATTGAACTTTTGTGGATATGAATTGAAATTTAGGATATGAATTGAAATTTTTGTGTATGAATTGAACTTTTAGGATATGAATTGAGCCTTTAGGATATGAATTGAACTTTTAGGATATGAATTGTGCCTTTAGAATATGAATTGAACCTTTAGGATATGAATTGGACTTTTAGTTTATGTATTGGAATTTTAGTTTATAAATTGAATTTTTAGGATATGAATTGAACTTTTGTGGATATGAATTGAACTTTTAGGATATGAATTGAGCCTTTAGGATATGAATAGGACTTTTAGGATATGAATTGAGCCTTTAAGATAAGAATTGAACCTTTAGGATATGAATTAGACTTTTAGTTTATGTATTGGAATTGTAGTTTATAAATTGAATTTTAAGGATATGAATTGAATTTTTATGGATATGAATTGAAATTTAGGATATGAATTGAAAATTTTGTGTATGAATTGAACTTTTAGGATATGAATTGTGCCATTAGGATATGAATTGAACCTTTAGGATACGAACTGGACTATTAGTTTATGTATTGAAATTTTAGTATATATATTGAAATTTTAGGATATAAATTGAACTTTTGTGGATATGAATTGAAATTTCAGATATGAATTGAACCTTTAGGATATGAATTGAAATTTTTGTGTATAAATTGAACTTTTAGGATATGTATTGAGCCTTTAGGATATGAATAAGACTTCTAAGATATGAATTGAGCCTTTAGGATATGAATTGAACCTTTAGGATATGAATTGGACATTTAGTTTATGTATTAGAATTTTAGTTTACAAATTGAAATTTTAGGATATGAATTGAATTTTTGAGGATATGAATTGAATTTTTTGTGTATGAATTTAACTTTTAGGATATGAATTGAGCCTTTAGGATATGAATTGAACCTTTAGGATATGAATTGAACTTTTAGTTTATGTATTGAAATTTTAGTTTATAAATTGAATTTTTAGGATATGAATTGAACTTTTAGGAGCAACTAAGAAGTCCGGATACAAGTCTACTGAACACAAAATCCGATAGAATAGTTCAGAAGAAAAAAAACATGGAAATTATAGGATAAGGGAGGCACGGGGCTACGAACGCCAACAACTACCTCGTAGTCTCTAAATCACTGCCTGGAGTTGGAAAAATCAGCACTCATGAGCGGACTCTGCAATGCCTGAATCTACACACATGGTGCAGAGAGTAATATGAGTACTCCGACTCAGTGAATAATAACTATAAATAATGGTTGAAAGTATGAAAACACGTAAGGCACAAAGCAATTCCATATTAAGCAGTAAAATCACTTAAAGCAATAAATCAATGAAGAATCAAATGATATTCCTTTTTAAAACACGTAATTTAACAGGTTAATAACAAGTAGAAATCCGCCCCTCGGGCACAGTATCATTCACTCAGCATAGTATCAGCCTCTCGGGCTCACTCTCAGTACAGTATCAGCCCCTCGGGCTCAGTATCAATCACTCAGAACAGTATCAGCCCCTCGGGCTCACTCTCAAAATAGTATCAGCCCCTTGGGCTACCTCACCATCACTCATATCAGTCCCTCGAGCATAGCATCAATCATTCAGAACAATAGGTACCCGCACTCACTATGGGTGTGCAGACTCCGGATGGGCCCCTTACGACCCAAGCGCTATATCAAGCCACCTCATGGCATCATCACTCGACACTAAACCTCACATCACTCAAGCCACCTCATGGCATATAAAGTATCTTAGGCCCTCGGCCTCATATCACTCAGCATATCCTCACATATGGCCCTCGGCCTCACTAAGTCCAAAATCATCACAAGCCCCTTAGGCCTTAGTAAACCAGTAGTTCTCAGCCCAAAACATGATGTAGTAATATCATTTAAGTTTCAAAGCTGAGTAAAAGTGGCTGAGTTTGTAAAACAGTAGATATCAATAGGACTGAGTTCAAATAATAAGCCAAGCAGTGAGGAAACAATGATAAAAATCCCCGAAGGGTTCAAATAGCTGGCACGAAGCCCAAATATGGCAATCAGCCCAAATCATGATGATAACAAATGAATTTCAGTCAAATATTCGGTAAAATCATCAATCGGGATGGACCAAGTCACAATCCCTAGTAGTGAAAGACCCTACGCTCATCATCCAGCGCGTATCTTGCCTCAATATAGCACTACGTTGAACAATTCAGGGTTTCAAATCCTCAGGACATCATTTACAACCATTACTCACCTCGAACTGGCTAATTCTCTAGCTCGCGACGCCTTTGCAAAATCAGAACGAATACGTCACAATATGCTAAGGGAACAAAGCCCAAGCGAAAACATTCAAAAAATATAAAAAATCTCGAAATTAGCAAAACCTGAGCCCCGGGACCACGTCTTGAAATCGGGTAAAATTTACATCTTCAGAATCCTCATACCTTCACGAGTCTAACCATACCAAAATTATCCAATTCTGATACCATTTGGTCCTTCAAATCATCATTTTATATTTTTGAAAGGTTTCACAATTTTCTTCCCAAATTCCATCTCAAATCACGAATTAAATGATGAATTCAGTGATAGATTCATGTATTCTAGCCAAATCTGAGTTAAAATCACTTACCTCGATGAATTTCTTGAAAAACCTTTGAAAAATCGCCAAAATCCGAGCTCTCTAAGTTAAAATATTAAATAAAACCCAAGACCTCGTATTTATATGTACCCCTCAGGTTTCAGCTACCGCGGCCGCGCCCGCTTTTGTGCGATCTGCGCGACGCCTACCGCGTCCGTGCCCGTTTTTGTGTGGTCTGCGCAACGCCTACCGCGCCCGCACCCGTTTTTGTGCGGTCCGCACAACACTCAATGTGGGCGCACTTATTTTTGTGTGGACCGCACGAGTGCGTTCCGGGGCCTGCAACCCCTGTAGACCTGCTACAGTTATGATTTTTGCACTAAAACATCCCGGAACCTGCCCGGAACTCCCAGAACTTTGAACAAATTGCACCAACACATCCCATGACATCGTTCAAACTTGCTAAAAACATCGAAACACTCACAACAACATCAAATCACCAATTTAACATAGTATTCAAGCCTAAGAACTCCAAGAACGCTTAAATTATGTTTTTGATCAAAAGGTCTATCAAATCTCGTCCGAATGGCCTGATATTTTGCACACACATCCCAAATGACAAAATGAACTTACTGCAACTCTCGAAAATCTATTCCGACCCCAATATCAAAATCTCGCCTATCAACCGGAATTTGCCGAAATATCAATTTAGCCAATTCAAGCCTAAATCTTCTCTACAACTCCAAAATCCATTCCGATCACGCTCCTAGGTCACAAATCACCTCCCGAAGCTAACCGAACCATCAGAACTCACTTCCAAGCCTTCTAACACATAAGTCAACACCCAGTTGACTTTTCCAACTTAAGCCTTCTTAAAAGAGACTAAGTGTCTCATTTCTTACCAAATCATCTCCAAAATCGAACTAATCAAATCGATCACATAAAACACGGATAACGAAGCGTAAAGAAGCTGAAATGGGGGAAATAGAGCGGTAACTCATGAGACAACTGGCTGGGTCGTCACATCCTTCCCAACTTAAACAAACGTTCGTCCTCGAAAGAGTCAAGAAACATACCTGAAGCCTCAAACAGATGAGTATATCTGCTCTGTATCTCCCGCTCGGTCTCCTAGGTAGCCTCCTCCACGGGCCGACCTCTCCACTGCACTTTCACTGAAGTTATATCCTTTGACCTTAACTTGCGAACCTGGCGACCCAAAATAGCTACTGGCTCCACATCAAAGGTCAAATCATCATCCAACTAAACCGTGCTGAAGTCCAAAACATGAGACGGATCCCCAATATACTTCCAGAGCATAGACACATGAAATACCCGATGCACACTCGACAGGCTAGGTGGCAAAGCAAGCTCATAAGCCACCTCCCAAATCCTCCTAAGCACCTCAAAAGGCCCAATGAACCGAGGACTCAACTTGCCTTTCTTCCCAAACCTCATAACACCCTTCATGGGCGAAACCTTCAGCAAGACCTTCTCACCGACCATGTAGGACACATCTCGAACCTTTCGGTCTGTATAACTCTTCTGACGCGACTGCGCTGTACGAAGCCTCTCCTGAATCACCTTCACCTTCTCTAAGGCATCCTGAACCAAATCTGTCCCCAATAGTCTAGCCTCGTCGGGATCAAACCAACCAATCAGAGATCTACACCGCCTCCCATACAAAGACTCATATGGATCCATCTGAATACTCGACTGGTAGTTGTTGTTGTAAGCAAACTCTGCAAGTGGTAGAAACTTATCCCATGAACCTCCAAAGTCAATAACACAAGCATGCAACATGTCCTCCAATGTCTGAATAGTATGCTCGGACTGTCCGTCCGTCTAAGGATGAAACGCTGTGCTCAACTCTACCTAAGTACCCAACTCTCTCTGCACGGCTCTCCAAAATTGCGAAGTAAACTGAGTACCTCTATCTGAGATGATGGAGACCGGAACACCATGGAACCGAACAATCTCTCGGATATAAATCCCTGCCAACCGCACTGAAGAATAGGTAGTACACACAGGGATGAAGTGCGCAGACTTGGTCAGCCGATCCACAATCACCCAAATAGCATCGAACTTCTTCAAAGTCCGAGGAAGACCACTCACAAAATCCATGGTGACCCTCTCCCACTTCCACTCGGGAATAACCATCTGCTAAAGCAAGCCACCCGGTCTCTGATGCTCATATTTCACCTACTGACAATTGAGACACCGAGCTACAAATCCCACGATATCATTCTTCATTCTTCTCCACCAATAGTGCTGCCTCAAATCCTGATACATTTTCGCGGCACCCGGATGAATGGAATACCGCGAGCTATGAGCCTCCTCCAGAATCAACTCTCTAAGCCCATCCATATTGGGCACACAAATCCGGCCCTGCATCCTCAACACACCATCATCACCGGCGGTCACATCTCTGGCATCATTATGCGAGACTCTGTCCTTAAGGACAAGCAAATGCGGATCATCATACTGGTGCTCTCTGATACGATCATATAAGGAAGACCGAGAAACCACACATGCCAACACCCGACTGGGCTCCGAAATATCCAATCTCACGAACCGATTGGCCAAGGCCTGAACATCAACTGCAAGGGGTCTCTCCCCAACTGGAATATATGCCAAACTCCCCATTCTCACTGCCTTTCAGCTCAATGCATCGGCCACCACGTTGGCCTTTGTTGGATGGTAGAGAATAGTGATATCATAATCCTTAAGCAACTCCAACCATCTCCGCGGCCTCAAATTAAAATCTTTTTTCTTGAACAAATGCTGAAGACTGCGATGATCAGTAAAGACCTCACAAGATACGCCATACAAGTAATGCCTCCAAATCTTCAATGCAGGAACTATGGTAGCCAACTCCAAATCATAAACGGGGTAGTTCTTCTCATGGGGCTTCAACTGAAGAGAAGCATAAGCAATAGCTCTACCCTCCTGCATCAACACACAACCAATACCAACTCTCGAAGCATCACAATACACAATATATGAACCTGAAGCTGATGGCAAAACCAACACTGGAGCTGTGGTCAAGGCTGTCTTGAGCTTCTGAAAACTCTCCTCACACTCGTCCAACCATACAAATGGAGCACCCTTCTGAGTCAACTTGGTCAAGGGCGATACAATGGATGAAAATCCCTAAACAAACCGGCAATAATAGCCTGCCAACCTAAGAAAACTACGAATCTCTGTGGCTGAGGACGGTCTAGGCCAACTCTGAACAGCCTCTATCTTCTTTGGGTCAACCTGAATACCCTCGCTGGACACCACTTGTCCCATGAAAGCCACTGTACTGAGCCAAAACTCACACTTGGAGAACTTTGCATAAAGCTTCTCCTCCCTCAATCTCTGCAACACAACTCTCAAATGCTCCGCGTGCTCCTCCTAACTACGCGAGTACACTAGGATATCATCAATTAATACTATCACGAACGAATCAAGATAAGGCCGGAACACGTTGTTCATCAAATGCATGAATGCTTCTGGGGCATTGGTTAGCCCAAAAGACATAACAAGAAACTCATAATGACCATATCTGGTCCTGAAAGCAGTCTTAAGAATATCTGAATCCCAGATCTTCAACTGGTGATAACCCGAACGGAGATCAATTTTGGTGAATACCCTCGCTCCCTAAAGCTAATCAAATAAATCATAAATGTGAGGCAAAGGATACTTGTTCTTAATTGTTACTTTATTTAATTGCCTATAATCAATGCACATTCTTATCGTGCCATCCTTCTTCATCACAAATAAAATCGGTGCACCCCAAGGGGACACACTAGGCCGAATGAACCCCTTATCTAGGAGTTACTGAAGCTGTTTTTTCAATTCTTTCAACTCTGCTGGTGCCATACGATATGGCGGAATAGAAATGGGCTGAGTGCCCGACACCAGGTCAATACCAAAATCAATGTCCCTGTCCGGTGGCATGCCCGGCAGGTTTATAGGAAACACATCGGGAAAATCCCTCACAACTGGGACAGAATCGATACTAGGAGTCTCAGCTCCAACATCCCTTACAAATTCTAGATATGAAAGGCAACCCTTCCCAACCATACGGTGGGCCTTCAAGAAAGAGATCACTCTACTAGGGATATAATCAGTCATACCACAACACTCGATCCGCAGTACACCCGGCAGAGCCAAAGTGACTGTCTTAGCATGACATTCTAGAATAGCACGACATGGAGATAGCCAATCCATGCCCAAAATGACATCAAAATCCACCATGCTCAATAGCAATAGATCCACTCGGGTCTCCAGACCCCCAATAGTCACCACACATGACCAGTATACACGATCTACAACAACAGTATCGCCCACTGGGGTAGATACATGAACAGTTAAAGCAAGAAACTCATGGTGCGTACCCAAATAATGAGGAAAGTATGATGATACATAAGAAAAAGGTGGAACCGGGATCAAATAATACAAAGGAATCTCTGTGGCAGACTGAAACAATACCTATAATGACAACATCCGAAGCAATGGCATCGGGTCTGCCCGGGAGTGCATAGAAATGGGCCTGACCACCCCCTGATCGACCTCCCCCTTTGGGGCGACCCCTGGCTGCCTGACCTCCACCCCTAGCTGGCTGGGCGGGTGGTGAAGTAACTGGAGCAAAAGTTGAGGGCTGGCCGCTCTGCTGGGACGAACTAGCAACACGACGAGGACACTGCCTCCACACATGTCCAAACTCTCCACACTCAAAACAACTCCAAGGTGTTGGAGAAGGGGACTAAAGGGAACCCCTCGCACCGGAGTGACCAGCTGATGTACTCGGCATAGAAGAACCCCGAGCTGACGGGGCATGAAATGAACTTTGGGATGGAAGGGCACTGAGTGATGACTGGCCCCGCTGAGATCCATGATGACCATGACCCGAAGATGCCTCGCGATACTCTGGGCGGGCTGACAGAGCAGGCCTGAAAGAACAACCTCTACCATGCTGAAACTGGCCCCTCGAAGAAGCACCACTATAACTGCCAGATCCTCGAGGCTTCTTGGCCTCCCTCTCCTCTCAATCCTAACGGCGAAACGTCTCAATCTCGCTAGCGATATCGACCACCTCCTCGAACATATAATCCAACACCCTCTCTCGGGTCATAAGAATACGGAGGTGATAGTTAAGGCCATCAACAAATATCCTAACCCTCTCACGATCTATCAGAACCATCCAAATGGCATGACGAGCCAACTCAGAAAACCTCGACTCATACTGTGACACAGTCATATCCCCCTGTTGTAACCACTCAAACTGTCTACGCAGCTCCTCTCTACGGTACTGCGGCACATACTTCTCCAAGAAGAGAGTGGAGAACTGCTACCAAGTAAGGGGCGCTGCTCCAACCGGCCTACGCCTCTCTTATGCCTCCCACCATGTGAAGGCAGCCCCAGTAAACTGAAAGGTGGTAAATGCCACACCACTAGTGTCAAGAATCCCTGTTGTACGGAGCATCCGCTGACACTTATCAAGAAAACCCTGGGCATCCTCGCCATCGGCACCACTGAATGACGGAGGCTGGAGTCTACCAAACCTCTCAAGACGATGCTGCTCATCATCCGGCATAACTGGCACAACAAACTCTTGAGCTGGTGCAACCGGCTGAGCTAGAGGTGCCCCTGGTGTCTGTAGTCCCTGCACTACCTGCTCAGGTGTGCGAGCAGCGGGGGTCTGATTGCCTCTCTCGCCCTGTGAAGTAGCTGCTGCTGTAGTGGCTGAAACTGCCTGAGCCAGGCCAGTGCAAACTGATAAGATCTATGCCAAGGCCTCCTGAAGACCCGAAACCACGATAGTCACAGCTGGTGCCTGAACTGGTGCTGCTGGAGCATCCATAGATGGAGCTTGATCCAGAGTCGGGCAGTTGGTGGGTCAACATGTGTTTCCCTTGCTGCTCTGCCTCTGCCACATCCACGACTGCGTCCACGGCCTCTGGTGGCCTCAGTGGGTGGAACTGGTGGCCGTCCACCTTGTCCGGTAGCGTGAGTCCTCTCCATCTGCAAGAGAATCGAATAACAGAAGTTTAGCGTTCAGATCAACAAGTTCGCACGACAGGAGTTTCAAGAAAATGAAGTTTTTTCCTAAAGGTTCTGTAGCCTCTCTAGGATAAATATAGACGTCTCTGTACCGATCCGCGAGACTATACTAAACCTGCTCATGACTCGTGAGACCTATGTAACCTAGGCTCAGATACCAACTTGTCATGACCCAATCCCCGAACCCGGTCGTGATAGCGCTTCTCGTGAAGACAAGGCCAGCCAGACCAAACGGAACACCTCTTTTAAACAGTTAATCATCATAAATAGTAATAACGTATAATATAAACACTCATAAATTGCGGAATTTTAACATTAACAACAGCATGAACCATCCTGACATAGCCCAAACCGGGGTGTCGCAAGTCATGAGCAACTAAGAAGTCCGAATACAAGTCTACTGAACACAAAATCCGATACAATAGTTTAGAAGAATAAAAAACATGGAAATGATAGGATAAGGGAGGTACGGGGCTGCGAACGTCAACAACTACCTCGTAGTCTCCAAATCACTGCCTGGACTGGGAGAAATCAGTACTTAGGAGCGGACTCTGCAATGCCTGAATCTGCACACATGGTGCAGGGAGTAATGTGAGTACTCCGACTTAGTGAGTAATAACTATAAATAATGGCTGAAAGTATGAAAACACGTAAAGGCACAAAGAAATTCCATATTAAGCTGTAAAATCACTTAAAGCAGTAAATCAGTGAAGAATCAAATGATATTCCTTTTTTAAAACAAGTAAAATGATATTCCTTTTTTAAAACAGATAATTTAACAGGTTAATAACAAGTAGAAATCCTCCCCTAGGGCACAATATCATTCTCTCAGCATAGTATCAGCCCCTCGGGCTCCCTCTCAGTACAGTATCAGCCCCTCGGGCTCAGTATCAATCACTCAGCACAGTATCAGCCCCTCGGGCTTACTCTCAGAATAGTATCAGCCACTCGGGCTACCTCACCATCACTTATATCATCCCCTCGGGCATAGCATCAATCACTCAGAACAATGGGTACCCGCGCTCACTGTGGGTGTGCAGACTCCGGAAGGGCCCCTTACGGCCCAAGCGTTATATCAAGCCGCCTCGTGGCATCATCACTCAGCACTCACCCTCACATCACTAAAGCCACCTCATGGCATATAAAGTATCTCAAGCCCTCGACCTCATATCACTTAGCATATCCTCACATATGGCCCTCGGCCTCACTCAATCCAAAATCACCACAAGCCCCTCAGGCCTTAGTAAAATAGTAGTTCTCAGCCCAAAACATGATGTAGAAATATCATTTAAGTTTCAAATCTGAGTAAAAGTGGCTGAGTTTGTAAAACAATAAATATCAATAGGACTGAGTTCAAATAATAAGTCAAGCAGTGAGGAAACAATGATAAAAATCCCCGAAGGGTTTAAATAGCTGGCACGAAGCCCAAATATGGCAATCAGCCCAAATCATGATGATAACAAATGAATTTCAGTCAAATATTCGGTAAAATCATCAATCGGGATGGACCAAGTCACAATCCCTAGTAGTGAAAGACCCCACGCTCATCATCCAGCGCGTATCTTGCCTCAATATAGCACTACGATGTGCAATCCGGGGTTTCAAACCCTCAGGACATCATTTACAACCATTACTCACATCGAACTGGCTAATTCTCTAGCTCGCGACGCCTTTGCCCCTCGAATTGGCCTCCACGCGCATCGAATCTATCCAAAATCAGAACGAATACGTCACAATATGCTAAGGGAACAAAGCCCAAGCGAAAACATTCAAAAAATATAAAAAATCTCGAAATTAGCAAAACCTGAGCCCCGGGACCACGTCTTGAAATCAGGTAAAATTTACATCTTCAGAATCCTCATATTCTCACGAGTCTAACCATACCAAAATTATCCAATTCTGATACCATTTGGTCCTTCAAATCATCATTTTACATTTTTGAAAGGTTTCACAATTTTCTTCCCAAATTCCATCTCAAATCACGAATTAAATGATGAATTCAGTGATAGATTCATGTATTCTAGCCAAATCTGAGTTAAAATCACTTACCCCGATGAATTTCTTGAAAAACCTTCGAATAATCGCCAAAATCCGAGCTCTCTAGGTTAAAATATTAAGTAAAACCCAAGACCTTGTATTTATAGGTACCCCTCAGGTTTTAGCTACCGCGGCCGCGCCCAATTTTGCATGGTCCGCACGACGCCTACCGCGGCCGCGCCCGCTTTTGTGTGGTCCGCACGACGCCTACCGCACCCGCGCCCGCTTTTGTGTGGTCCGCACAACACTAAACGCGGGCGCACTTATTTTTGTGTGAACCGCGTGAGAGAGTTCTGGGGCCTGCAACCCCTCTAGACTTGCTATTGCTATGATTTTTGCACTAAAACATCCCGGAACCTACTCGGAACTCCCAGAACTTCGAACCAATTGCACCACCACATCCCATGACATCGTTAAAACTTGATCAAAACTTTAGAACGCTCACAACAACATAAAATCACCAATTTAACATAGGATTCAAGCCTAAGAACTCTTAAATTATGCTTTCGATCAAAAGGTCTATCAAATCTCGTTTGAATGGCCTGAAATTTTGCACACACATCCCAAATGACAAAATGAAGCTACTGCAACTCTCGAAATTCTATTCCGACCACAATATCAAAAACTCACCTATCAACCGGAATTTGCCGAAATATCAATTTCGCCAATTCAAGCCTAAATCTTCTCTACAACTCCAAAACTCATTCCGATCGCGCTCCTAGGTCACAAATCACCTCCCGAAGCTAACCAAACCATCGAAACTCACTTCCGAGCCTTCTAACACATAAGTCAACATCCGGTTGACTTTTCCAACTTAAGCCTTCTTAAAAGAGACTAAGTGTCTCATTTCTTACCAAATCCTCTCCAAACTCGAACTAATAAACTCGATCACATAAAACACGGATAACGAATCGTAAAGAAGCTGAAATGGGAGAAACAGAGCGGTAACTCATGAGACGACTGGCCGGGTCGTCACAAATATGAATTGAACTTTTGTGGATATGAATTGAAATTTCGGATATGAATTGAATCTTTAGGATATGAATTGAAATTTTTGTGCATGAATTGAACTTTTATGATATAAATTGAGCATTTAGGATATGAATTGAACCTTTAGGACATGAATTGAAATTTTTGTGTATGAATTGAACTTTTAGGATATGAATTGAGAATTGAGCCTTTAGGATATGAATTGAACTTTTTGGATATAAATTGATCCTTTAGGATATGAATTGGACTTTTAGTTTATGTATTGGAGTTTTAGTTAATAAATTGAACCTTTAGGATATGAATTGAACTTTTGTGGATATGAATTGAAATTTTTGTGTATGAATTGAACTTTTAGGATATGAATTGAGTCTTTAGGATATGAATTGAACTTTTAGGATATGAATTAAACCTTTAGGATATGAATTGGACTTTTAGTTTATAAATTGAAATTTTAGGATATGAATTGAACTTTTGTGGATATGAATTGAAATTTCGTATATGAATTGAACCTTTAGGATATGAATTGAAAATTTTGTGTATGAATTGAACTTTCAGGATATGAATTGAGCCTCTAGGATATCAATTGAACTTTTAGGATATGAATTGAGCCTTTAGGATATGAATTATACCTTTAGGATATGAATTTGACATTTGTGGATATGAATTGAAATTTAGGATATGAATTGAAATTTTTGTGTATTAATTGAACTTTATGATATGAATTGTGCCTTTAGGGTATGAATTGAACTTTTAGGATATGAATTGAGCCTTTAGGATATGAATTGAACCTTTAGGATATGAATTGGAGTTTTAGTTTATGTATTGAAATTTTAGTTTATAAATTAAATTTTTTGGATATGAATTGAATTTTTGTGGATATGAGTTGAAATATAGGATATGAATTGAAACTTTAGGATATGAATTGAATTTTTTGTGTATGAAATTAACTTTTAGGATATGAATTGAGCCTTTAGGATATGAATTAAACTTTTAGGATATGAATTGAACCTTTAGGATATGAATTGGACTTTTAGTTTATGTATTGAAATTTTAGTTTATAAATTAAAATTTTTGGATATGAATTGAATTTTTGTGGATATGAGTTGAAATATAGGATATGAATTGAAACTTTAGGATATGAATTGAAATTTTTGTGTGTGAAATTAACTTTTAGGATATGAATTGAGCCTTTAGGATATGAATTGAACTTTTAGGATATGAATTGAGCCTTTAGGATATGAATTGAACCTTTAGGATATGAATTGGACTTTTAGTTTATGTATTGGAATTTTAGTTTATAAATTGAAATTGTAGGATATGAATTGAACTTTTGTGGATATGAATTTAGATTTAGGATATGAATTGAAATTTTGTGTATGAATTGAAATTTTAGGATATGAATTGTGCCTTTAGGATATGAATTGAACCTTTAGGATATGAACTGAAATTTTTGTGTTTGTATTGAATTTTTAGGATGTGAATTGAGCCTCTAGGATATCAATTGAACTTTTAAGATATGATTTGAGCCTTTAGGATATGAATTGAACCTTTAGGATATGAATTGGACTTTTGTGGATATGAATTAAAATTTAGGATATGAATTGAAATTTTTGTGTATGAATTAAACTTTTAGGATATGAATTGTGCCTTTAGGATATGAACTGAACTTTTAGGATATGAATTGTCACGACCTAAACCGAAGGGCCGCGACGGGCACCCTGTGCCTTACTCAACCGAGTACCAATACAACATATCTTTCTTATCATATTATCATGTGTAAATGGGCCAGAAAACCCGAAATGAGATAACAAGAATAAAACATAAGGGAATACTCAACATATGAAGACCCAACATGATATACAAACTTATATATGTGACATACGGGCCTATAAGGCCGACATGACCATTAGTAAACTCGAAACATAGGCCGACAAGGCCATACAAGTATCCATACACCTGATATCTGTCTACAAGCCTCTAAGAGTACATAAAATCATAAAGGTCGGGACAGGGCCCCGCCATACCAATCAATACATATCCAAAGCATACTGACCAAATAGGAAACTCCGGAGCAAGTGGAGTGCACCAACACCTTCGCTGAGCTGATAGCCTACTAGGAGGACTGTCAACCTATCAATCAGGACCTGCGGGCATAAAATGCAGCGTCCCCAGACAAAAGGGACGTCAGTACGAATAAAGTACCGAGTATGTTAGGCAGGAAAGCATAAACAAGAACAGTAATGTAAAGAGAGAGATAGAGGAGAAACAACATGTAACATCTGAGTGCCTCTAGGGGTTACTGATATGAAATGCATAATACATATATATATATAAACTTTTTAAAACATTCGCCTCTGTGGGCATCATCATCATCATATCGTACCCGGCCTCAAAGAGGACTCGGTAAAAGCGTACCCGACCATCATAAGGTTTGGTAGAATCGTACCCGGCCACGTGGAGCTCAGTAAACCCAACTGATCAGTGGTTGCACAATAGGTGCCGTACCCGGCCGACTATAGAGCGGCTCGGTAGAGTAAAATAGATACTATATATAATGCATGCTAGACTCATGGAATCACCTTCTAAACCTTTTGGAGTGACTTAAGAACACTATGGACATCCATACCCTCAATATGAACCTTAGTAGGATTCAAGGATCATACACACTTGCTTAGAATAATTTTATAAGGAAAGAACAACATGGACAACCTTAGTTGCTAGGATTAGAGTCATTATGAAATAGCGTATCGTTTATGTTCATTTTATTTTAGATCATGCCAAAAGAAAGAAGAAAGTGCCTTAACATACCTTAAACCCGTTGAGTCCTTAATCACTTCCAAGCAACTCTTCAAACAAGTCAACTCAATCTATCATAGTATAAGGAGGTTCAAAATCAGTGCTGAGCAAAGGCTAAGTCTATAACTTAAGCTAGTAGCTCGTTTACTTAAATTTTGGCAGCATCTCCCTTGTAACAAGGGCCTCCTCCAATACCATATACAAACAACAATGACCAGAGCAATCCATCAATACATAATTATCAATATCAAGGCACCATATAACCACAACAAGTCACAACTACATTACGACGTGCGGCAAGCTCCGATTGGAATCTGTATACCCCTTATCAATCCTTATAGACTTCTTACTTCAACATAAAAGTATCATTAACTTGATAATGAAGTCATTAATCAATGATTCCATCCTTATACCATATATTTATAACAACGAAAATAATCCACAACTTCAACTATCCCCAACTAGCAACTTTATTCACTAGTTCATGTCTAGCCCATCCATTTAACTTAATCAATATCAAGATAACCTTAGGCACAAGCAATAACACAATATACACAACTCCTACAGTAACTTCAAGTCAAAATCCAAGTTATATTCATTTTACAACAACCCTTAATAGGAATACAACACCATAGAAGTGACTTAAGCTAATCCAAGTATTATCTTGTAGTTTATCATCATAACAACTTAACCAACACACAAGCAAGCTTAAGAACAATTAGTAGGCTGTTATAATCACCTTAGAAAGCAGCAACAACTTGGAATTTCATCCAAATACAGCCCATAACAATCCTTAATGACAACACAACCTCAAAGAGGTGTTGTTCTTCACTAGAACTAAGTTTTGATGTTGAAATATGGTGTAATCACTTTGAAATCACTTCAAACCCTTGTGGTATATGTTTAGGAGGGTTAGGAGAAGTTTGGAGACGAATTTAGTTGAAAAATGAGCAAAAATAGGCGTCCAAATCGTTTATAAATTGAAGTAGGTCAACCACCGCCTAAGTGGGTCCCATTGGGAGCTGCTTGCGCGGTCTCGCGAAAACACGAATATCTCTCTACTCCGATGTAGTATTGACAAACCGTTTAATTCGTTAGAAACTAGACTCGTAGATCTTCAATTTTGTAGGTATTTCTTAGTTATTTTGATTGTTTCACTATTTTGCGGGTTTGTACTATTAATGTCAGTGTTAATCGATATAATATCTAAAACAGAATATAAATATGTTTGTTATCTAAAGGATAAAAGATGAATAAAGAAGAATTCGCATTAGAAGAGAAAACATATGAGAATCCAGAAGGATTAAAAATAACAATAATATTTTCTAACTTAGGAAGAAGATATAAAAAAATAGGAAATAACCTAAACTTAATGTTAGAAAAAGAAACTGTAAAACTAGAGGATAGTTTAACCGTCATGGTTAGAATAACAAAAGAAAACGAAGAAATAGATAGAAAACGAGAGATTAAAGAAATACAACAGCAAGCTAAAGAAAAAATACAACAGATAGAGGAAGTAAAAAACACTAAAATAACAGAATTAGAAAAAGAATTAGAGATGCTAAAACAGATGTATGCAAATAAACTAAAAGAAAAGGAAAAACGTAAAAAAGAAGAAGAAGAACTAAAACTAACAAATGAGATAGAAAGATTCAAATTACAGTTAGAAGAAGTACAGGAGAGTCCATCAAAAATAAGTATAAACGAAATAAATGACCAAAGTGATAAAGACACAGAACTAGGAGAAAACTATTCAGAAACAAGTGAAACATACACAGAACTTATAGAAAAAACAGAAAAGATAAAAATAAACCCAGAAATAAATACAGGAGATATGAACGAAGATAAACCAAGCATATCAGGAATAAAAAATCCAAAACAATTAAACCCAACCTATTACAGAGTAAGTTATGATGCATATGACAGAAACAAAACATTATGGGATAAAAGGTTAAATAAGAAATGGGCACCAAGACAGATAACTGAACAATATAATTTTTTAGATCTAGATTGTGTAGCAGATATAAATAAAACAATACAATTATGGATAGGATATATCTCAAAACAACTAATAGATAATAAAATAACAATAACGGAAACACCAGGATATATAGAAAGAACATTAATAGGAACTGTAAAATTATGGTTACAAAATTTATCAAGTGAAAGCTTAGACACATTAAGGAGTAATAAAAAACTTGACGGTACAACTACAACAACAGTTACAGATATATTAAATAAATATGAAATAGCAATAAAAAATGAATTTAGTAGTATGACAACAGAAGTAGAAGAACAAAATAAAGAAAAAATTACAAATAGAAATTTAATGACAAAATTAGCAATATGTAATATGTGTTATATAGATGAATATACTTGTGCATTTAGAGACTATTATTATAAAGGAACATATAGTCCAGATGAAAGTAAAAAGATAAGAAAATTATATTTTACAAAATTACCAGAACCCTTTAGCTCAAAAATAATAAAAAGTTGGAACGAAGCAGGACTAACAGATACATTAGGAGTAAGGATAAAATTTCTACAAAACTGGTTTATAGAATTATGTGAAAAATATAAAGAAAACATGAAAATGGAAAAAATATTAGTAAAAAATTTGGCATGTTGCAAAAGTAGAATAGCACCCCAATTTGGCTGCACAGATAAATATTACAAAAAAGAAGGAAAGAAAAAGAAATTTAAATCAAAATATTCAAAGTATAAATATAGGAAACCAAGAAGAAGATATTATGTAAAAAATTATAAACATAATAAACCATATAGGAAAAAGAAAAAACTAACAGAATGTACTTGCTATAATTGTGGAAAGCTAGGACACTTAGCCAAAGATTGTAAATTACCAAAAAACCCAAAGAAGAAACAAATTACCGAAATATTGATAGATAATGATAAATATACACAAGTAGAATATGTAGATTATGAATTAAGCAGTGAAGACAGCATATATGAGATATCAGAAAACGAGTTCTCTGAAAATGAAATAAACAAGGATATAGAAGAGTCAGATGAAGAAAATTATGACTGAAAAAGATATACAAATTATACAACAAGAAGAACACCAAGATGAACAATCTTCAGAACAAAAAATAATATTTGACGCTAATATATTTGAACAAATAAAAGGAAAAGAATTGGATCTAAGTATAGACAAAATATTAGAAGTACCAACAATAAAGAATTGGTTTAAAAGACAAAAAGAAGAATACTATGTAGTAAGCCAAAGAGAACATATAATAGATTGTAAATACATCAAAGGTAAAGCACAAATACCAATTTTAAATAAAAGACTACTAAATAAAGAAATACAAGATATAAAAGCAAAAAATCCAATAAAATATGTACACTTAGGAGGAACGGAGATCCTAATAAAAGCATGTTTTAGGGAAGGAATAGATACCCCTATAGAAATATACTTGGCAGATGATAGGATTGTACAACCTATAGAAAAGAGTATAATAAGTGCTGTAAGAGGTAACTTAATATACCAAAAATTTAAATTTATAGTAAGTGCTAACTATTCAGTAGCAGTAGATGATAAAAATATAGATAAATCATTAGTATTATACTGGAAAATGTCTGGAATAGAATTAGCACCAGGAAGTAAAATATTCACAGCAAGATGTAAAAATCTATATGTCTTAACAACAAAACATAAGATAACAGCTAAAAATAAAATAAATAAAATAAAAATAGAAAATCCATTCGAAAGAATAGTATCAGTTATAGACAACAATGATTACAGTTATACAGAAATAGACATGGATGAAGATTTAGAAATAGTAAAAGAAAGATTAAGCACATCAAAACGAATAAATAATGAAATGCCAGAAACATCATCAAGAAGTACATCA
Organism: Nicotiana tabacum; assembly: GCF_000715075.1. Classification (NCBI taxonomy): domain Eukaryota; kingdom Viridiplantae; phylum Streptophyta; class Magnoliopsida; order Solanales; family Solanaceae; genus Nicotiana; species Nicotiana tabacum. The sequence goes on from NC_134097.1 coordinate 103,264,026, forward strand.
AGAAGTACATCAAAAAGAATAAATTATACCACTCCACAAAAATTAATATAACAAAAAATAGAAGAAATAAACCCACATCATTATTATATAACAGGAATAATGGACCAAAGAAAATATTTAATACTAATAAATACAGGGCAGGAAGAGAATTATGTTATAAGAGAACTAATACCAGAACAAGAGATAGTAACAATAGAACAACAAAATTCAGAACTACCAAAAGCGTTAAGAAAAAACGAAGAAACAACTGAAAAAGAATTAATTATTGGAGGAATACCAATATTAATAAATTTTAAAATATATCAAGGAGATAAAAATATTACACTAGGGATAAAATGGTTAGAAAAAGTCAAACCATATAAATTAGAAGATAGGCAATTAACAATAAGTTATGAAAATAAGAAAATAATAATAAAAAGAACTTTGATATAATGCCAAAGATATACATACTTTCCAAAATAATAGTAGAAGGATATTATAATAGATATTATACACCTATGGTGGATACAGGAGCAGAAGCTAATATGTGTAGACATAATTGTTTACCAGAAAGTAAATGGGAAAAGCTAAAAACTCCCATAGTAGTAACAGGATTTAATAATGAAGGAAGTATGATAACATATAAAGCAAGAAATATAAAAATACAAATATGGGATAAAATATTAACCATAGAAGAAATATATAGTTACGAATTCACAAATAAAGATATATTATTAGGAATGCCATTTTTAGATAAATTATACCCACATATTATAACAAAAACACATTGGTGGTTTACTACCCCGTGTAAACAAAAATTAGGAGCAAAAAGAGTAAATAATAAAGTAAGAAAAACAACACCCTGGATTAAAGGAAGTGAAAAGATTACCCAAAAATTAGAAAATGTAATACAAAGTAACCATAATATAGAGATAATTATTTTCTCAATAAATAAGATAAAACCACTACAAGATAAACTAGAATTACTATATAATGATAATCCACTCCAAGGATGGGAAAAACATCAAACAAAAATAAAGATTGAACTAATAGATGAAAATAGCATAATAACACAAAAACCTTTAAAATACAATTTTAATGATTTAACAGAATTTAAAATGCATATAAAAGAATTATTAGATAATAACTACATACAAGAAAGTAATAGTAAACATACTAGCCCAGCATTTATAGTAAATAAGCATAGTGAACAAAAAAGAGGAAAAAGCCGTATGGTTATAGATTATAGAAACTTAAATGCAAAAACAAAAACATATAATTATCCGATACCAAATAAAATACTGAAAATTAGACAAATACAAGGATATAACTATTTTAGTAAATTTGACTGTAAATCAGGATTTTACCATTTAAAACTAGAAGATGAATCTAAAAAGTTAACAGCATTCACAGTACCACAAGGATTTTACGAATGGAACGTATTACCTTTTGGATATAAAAATGCACCAGGTAGGTATCAACATTTTATGGATAATTACTTCAACCAATTAGAAAATTGTATAATATATATAGATGATATATTGCTATATTCTAGAACAGAGAACGAACATATAAAACTACTAGAAAAATTCATACACATTGTAGAAATATCAGGAATAAGTTTAAGTAAAAAGAAAGCAGAAGTAATGAAAAATCAAATAGAATTTTTAGGTATACAAATAGATAAAAACGGAATAAAAATGCAAACCCATGTAGTACAAAAAATAATTAACTTGAATGAAACACTTGATACAAAAAAGAAGTTACAATCATTTTTAGGATTGGTTAACCAAGTAAGAGAATATATTCCTAAATTAGCAGAAAACTTAAAACCATTACAGAAAAAATTAAAAAAGGACATAGAATATCATTTTGACGAAAAAGATAAAATACATATACAGGAGATAAAAAATATGTGTAAAAAATTACCAAAACTATATTTTCCAGATGAAAAGAAACAATTTACATATATTGTAGAAACTGATTCTAGTGATCACAGCTACGGAGGAGTTCTAAAATATAAATATGATAATGAAAAAATTGAACACCATTGTAGATATTATTCCGGATCATACACGGAACCACAATTAAAATGGGAAATAAATAGGAAAGAACTATTTGGATTATATAAATGTTTGTTAGCATTTGAGCCATATATTGTTTATAACAAATTTATAGTAAGAACAGATAATACACAAGTAAAATGGTGGATAACTCGGAAAGTACAGGATTCAGTAACTACAAAGGAAATAAGGAGACTTGTATTAAATATACAAAATTTTACATTTACAATTGAAGTAATACGAACTGACAAGAATGTTATTGCAGACTACCTATCAAGACAAAGGTACCCAAACAGATGAAAGCCAAGAATCAAAAGACATATTTACAATCCTTACTACTCTATCCTTACAGATGGAGAGTATGGGAAAAAGATTACAACAGCTAGAAAGTCAGCAGCATGACTATAAAAATGCGGAGCTAAGTCGATCGGAAGACTCTAAACTTCCAGAGGTAGAAGGAGACGTTGGGAAACTCCAAAAAACCCATAACACAGTTGCTTTATATACAGCTGCAGGTACAAGCAAACAAGTTAGCAAAAATCCACATATCAATGTAAACCTAAATACCGTATTTGATAAGCCATTTACATCAAAAAAGCCAAGAGAAGCAATAGTTATAGCCCCACAAACTTCAACCTATGCTAATAGCCTACACCACAACAAAAAGGTATATAACCATATTACTCAAACATATATTGAGAATATATATAAAATCCAGACATTTCTGAACCTAAACCCTAGATCAACAACTACTACAGATCCAACACAAGATTATGTAACCCAAAAACTACAGGGATATAATAGGCTTATAGCCCAGCCAAAAACAAAAGCAAACCTAGTAAAAACATGTTACAACTACGGACTACTTAGCACAGTATATACCCATGACGGAGAAGAAATAATTGGAATACCAGAGCTATACAAAGCATTTGTCACCTTCAAGAGAATTACAAAAGGCAACCTATTCTTCATCAAATTCTATACAGCACCAGCGGAAATACTATATGATGAAATAAAACCCATAATACAGGTGATAAAGATAGGACTAACACGAGATATGATAATACCAGAAGAGATAGAGAAACAACCGGAGATACAGAAAATGGAGATACCAAGTTTCTATGCCAATAAAAGAATAATTGGTATAGCAACTATTATTCAAGAACTAGCTAACAATTATCTACAAGGAAATGCTATCTGGAGCTACTATTCCAGAGACCAATTGATGATATATGCCAACTCGAAGGAACTACGACAAGGAGATATGGATGAAGTCCAGAAATGGATTTTATCATTATTAAAGCCAGAAATGCAACCAACTACCAGAGCATTGAAAAAAGAATTTATTTCAAACGAGTTATTAACAAGATACTGCAAACTAGTAGGACACAAATATCCAGACCACATATGTTCAAAGTGCAACGGAGATGATAACTATGTATCAGAAGTCCAACTAGAATGAAGGTATCAACAAGAAGACAAAAGAAGAAGACAGCTACTGGAAACATATAATGTAAAGTAAATAGTACTAGTCGCATTCATGAACAGTAAAGGTCGTTCATGAATAGTAAGAGTCATAAAGTAAATAGTATATGTCATAATCATGAACAGTAAAGGTCGTTCATGAATAGTAGGAGTCATTTGTAAACAGTAAGAGTCGTTTTAATTTTCTTTATATAGAATGTAAATCCGAGGAAGGAGGACATCCTCAGACATCCTCATCCTCACCTTCTCTCTTATCTTCTCTCAATAAAATATCTAATTATATACAAACTTCTGAAAGCTATGGAGCATTCAAACGAGTTACAAAACCAGGTAAGTTTATTTATAATCATGTTTAACTAAACTCTTATATTCCTTATAATCTCTTGAATATAATAATTGTTTATCATGTTATAGTACTGTTATAAAGAACATCTTGAGAAAGTTTGCCTGTCTAATAATGCTGAGAGTAGTTAAGCCCAGACTATGCCATCCTAAAGTGGAAACCAGTAGGCAAGGAAGCCGTTTAGGGGAGTACACAGAGTTGAGGCGCTGTTAGGGTAAATGATTGAAGCATGAAAAACATGGTAGTGACCAGAAAAGATTGTTCAGTATAACTTATTAAAATATGATAAACTCTATGATAAACAAAGAGGTTAGAGGGAATATGTTTAGTAAACACATGATAAGGATAAATAGAAATCTGAATGAACAACCACACGTATTTATTAGAAGAAAATATTGACTACAAAATACTTATGTTATATATCTTTAAGAGACTTAATAACGATGTTAAAAGAAAAATTTACGATATTTTAGTTACTTTTGAAATAATATATGTAATGGAACAAGCATTTACAGAACTAATTGTATCACATGAAATAGATATATTAGATCTATATGAACTAGATTTATATTCAGACTAATGATCACATATCAAGTTAATAAAATCTTTTTATAAATGAAACATAACACTTTTCATTATATAAGATTCTATAATACCCAGAAATGGAAACTTCTTAAAAACCTCAGTAACATAAATAGAAAAATAGATTGTGTTAAATACAATATTAAAACCTGCAAAGATATTATTAGATATAATAAATTACGTAATAAAGCTTTACTAACTATAGAAAATGAAATTGAATTTTATGAAGATAAACTTGAAAGTTATCAACACAGAAAAGAAATAACACTGAGAAATATAGAAACCATGGATATATGTATCAACAGGTATACATCTCAGTATTAATATGAACAAATCAAAAATTGATAGTTACAAATATTTTAAGTACTGGTTAGAAATTCTAAAACATATAAATATGTCAAAAATAATATTAGAAAAAAATATAGAAGAATATCAAAAAACTAAAGATATTAAATACTTAGAATACACACTTGAAAATATAAAAGAAATTTCAAGGTTAATTTCGCTAGCTACAGATAATCATGAAAAAGCATTTAATTCCACAACTACATAAAAAAGATCCTATGAAAAATAAGATGAACTCAAACAAATCATGAAAAAGCATTTAATTCCACAACTACATAAAAAAGATCCTATGAAAAATAAGATGAACTCAAACAACCACCCCCAAATTGGTATCAGAGCTATGAAAAATAAACATTTATATTAAGAAGCAAATCATGAAAAATAACACTGACTTCTATATTTCTCAGTGTTATTTTTCATGATTTGCTTCTTAATATAAATGTTTATTTTTCATAGCTCTGATACCAATTTGGGGGGGGTTGTTTGAGTTCATCTTATTTTTCATAGGATCTTTTTTGTAGCATTTGAGTTCATCTTATTTTTCATAGGATCTATTTTTCATAGGATCTTTTTCATGTAGTTGTGGAATTAAATGCTTTTTCATGATTATCTGTAGCATTTGAGTTCATCTTATTTTTCATAGGATCTATTTTTCATAGGATCTTTTTCATGTAGTTGTGGAATTAAATGCTTTTTCATGATTATCTGTAGCTAACGAAATTAACCTTGAAATTTCTTTTATATTTTCAAGTGTGTATTCTAAGTATTTAATATCTTTATTTTTTTGATATTCTTCTATATTTTTTTCTAATATTATTTTTGACATATTTATATGTTTTAGAATTTCTAACCAGTACTTAAAATATTTGTAACTATCAATTTTTGATTTGTTCATATTAATACTGAGATGTATACCTGTTGATACATATATCCATGGTTTCTATATTTCTCAGTGTTATTTCTTTTCTGTGTTGATAACTTTCAAGTTTATTTTCATAAAATTCAATTTCATTTTCTATAGTTAGTAAAGCTTTATTACGTAATTTATTATATCTAATAATATCTTTGCAGGTTTTAATATTGTATTTAACACAATCTATTTTTCTATTTATGTTACTGAGGTTTTTAAGAAGTTTCCATTTCTGGGTATTATAGAATCTTATATAATGAAAAGTGTTATGTTTCATTTATAAAAAGATTTTATTAACTTGATATGTGATCATTAGTCTGAATATAAATCTAGTTCATATAGATCTAAGAAGAATATCAAAAAAATAAAGATATTAAATACTTAGAATACACACTTGAAAATATAAAAGAAATTTCAAGGTTAATTTCGTTAGCTACAGATAATCATGAAAAAGCATTTAATTCCACAACTACATGAAAAAGATCCTATGAAAAATAGATCCTATGAAAAATAAGATGAACTCAAATGCTACAGATAATCATGAAAAAGCATTTAATTCCACAACTACATGAAAAAGATCCTATGAAAAATAGATCCTATGAAATATCATAGAGTTTATCATATTTTAATAAGTTATACTGAACAATCTTTTCTGGTCACTACCATGTTTTTCATGCTTCAATCATTTACCCTAACAGCGCCTCAACTCTGTGTACTCCCCTAAACGGCTTCCTTGCCTACTGGTTTCCACTTTAGGATGGCATAGTCTGGGCTTAACTACTCTCAGCATTATTAGACAGGCAAACTTTCTCAAGATGTTCTTTATAACAGTACTATAACATGATAAACAATTATGATATTCAAGAGATTATAAGGAATATATGAGTTTAGTTAAACATGATTATGAATAAACTTACCTGGTTTTGTAACTCGTTTGAATGCTCCATAGCTTTCAGAAGTTTGTATATAATTAGATATTTTATTGAGAGAAGATGAGAGAGAAGGTGAGGATGAGGATGTCTGAGGATGTCCTCCTTCCTCGGATTTACATTCTATATAAAGAAAATTAAAACGACTCTTACTGTTTACAAATGACTCCTACTATTCATGAACGACGTGGCGGTGTTATGAATTTATACAGATCTCATCCGTCATGTCGGTATTGTAAGAATTTGAACAAGACCTATGTATGTCATCCAGAGCATGGGATGTGTAATGATTTTTCTTCTAGAGTGGATCAATGGAAGTTCTTGACTAGTTGAGTACGTAAACGTTCATGGTTCGGAAGGGAGGTGAAGTCCTCATGTTACCTTAGGATGATATGGCATATGCGATATGTTGTGAAGGATTGATATTTTCGTGTGTAAGGTTATGGTTCAGTTCTGAATGGAAATTCATAACATTCTTAGGCGGTACGGGCAACTTTAGGTGATTAGAGAAATGAGCTTCAGATGATTAGGGTGAATGATCTTCAGATGATTAAGGAAATGGTATTGCTAATTGGAAGTGATTTGACGAGAGTATATGTTCCAGAAAAAGGTAATGTGAACTGATGATATTTCGGTAGTATTGAGGCTTGTTCTTGGTGGGTCCACTGGTGGTATTCGGGTTTGCTTGGTAGCACAGGAAAATTTTGAGTATTTGTCGTGGAATGATTGGGTATCAAAGGTGTGCATGTATTCGCACGGTGGAAACTGGAATTGGCTATGATGATTTGTGTGCCATATGGAGTTGGAGACTGGGAGTTCTTATGTCCAGGCTAGGTTGTGGTGGTGGATCGTGTGTATTCGGCACCGTTTAGCTGCAATCGGGATTTGGAGGCTCGAATGGATCTTTGTTTGCTGGTATGTTAGATTTATGATGTAATGTCGAAATTCAGACTAGTTGTCTTAGTGTTGAGTGATTTTGAACTATTGCGCTACGGGAAATATCGAAAATGCCATGGGTTGAGTGATGAACTACGTTGGATTATGTTCTACCAGAGTGGTTTATATTTAAAAAAAAACAGCGGACGGTAAGGAAGGATTGCTTTCTTAATTGGGCGTTTGTGATGGATGTCAGTGCAAAGGTTGCTATCATTACTTCAGTTCCACTGTTGAGGGACTTTTCGGTTGCATTTCGTGTGGCTAGGCATGTCGCCGGGCGAGGTTGTTGATTTCGATATTTATATGGTGTCGAGCACCGGATCGTCTGGCTCCGATAGGAGTTGTAGTTGTGGAAGTCGAGCGGGATGAGTAATTGGGTGTTGCTCGGTGAATAACATACTGGTTATGTTCTATCAGATTTGCGTGGTATGTGTTATTTGTTTCACCGTGGGTGTAATGATTTGCTTTGGCTCCAGACATCAATTGAGCATGGTTGTCGATTTCAAGCATAGTGACTTGAGGTGTTTCATGTGGAGTAGTATTTGGATAGGATCGCGCATTGCAGCAAAGCTGTGTGGAAACATGACCTTGTGGGTCAAATTTGTGTGTCCTATTTCTATGATGTGAGACAGGGTCTCAGCCTTGTGTTGTGGCAGTACTGGTGAGTTTGAGGTACAACTCTTTCAATTGAGTCATTTTCATGATTTGAGTATGTTCGGACCGTTTCTTATTAGTGCACGTATTATGCAAGTTGTGGCTTAGGAATGTATTGATGTGTCATGTCACCAGAGTGGTGTGTTGGGTTCGAAGTGATCGTTAGGGTCATTAATAAATACAAACGAATTTGATTTTAGCATGTTTGATGGGTAAATATCGAGGTTCGGTTCAAAAATTTGTTATGATAATTGCTAGAGAAGAAATAGCCTCATGAATGGTTGATCTGAGCAATGGTTATGGTTTATTGCACGTTTCAATTATCGTTGGCAGTATATGAGAGTGTTGGAATGAGACCTTGGCTAATAAGAGATTTCTATCGGTATTTGGTTGTTGTGGGCAGCTGCTGTGAATGGAAGTTATCGCTGCATTTGTTTGAGTTATTGGTATATCATATAATTGCACCTAAGGTTGCAGGCATGGTCTATTACAGCTGGTTCAGACTTATTCTGAATGTAGGTGTGAGGTTCTGATCTTGTGTATGATTTCGAAAAGGTGAAATGTGGCTCTATGATTTATGGGCTAGACTAGATTGTGTGATTTTAGTTAAAACGCATTATCGGACCCATGTGAGATAGGGTGACGTGGGATCATCCCCGGGTTTATGCTTGATAAGGTCATTCAGCTTTTGGTTGGCTTCTAGGACAACTCTGGGTACGCTCGAGGACAAGCGTTTGTTTAAGTTGGGGAGAATGTGACGACCCGACCCGTTGTCTCGTGAGTTACCGCCCCATTTTCCCCACTACCTATTTTGTTATGCTTATGTGGACGAGTTGAATTGGAGTGGTTTTGATAAGAAATGAGACACTTAGTCTCTTTAAGGAAGGTTTGTGTTGGAAAAGTCAACCGGATGTTGACTTATGTGTTAGAGGGCTCGGATTTGAATTCCGATGATTCGGTTAGCTTCGGGGGATGATTTGTGACTTAGGAGTGTGATCGGAATTGATTTTGGAGGTCCGGAGTAGAATTAGGCTTGAATGGGCGAAGTTAGTATTTTGGCGAATTCCAGTTGGTAGGTGAGATTTTGATATGGGGGTCGTAATGGAATTTCGAGAGTTGCAGTAGCTTTGTTAGGTGATTTTGGATGTGTGTGCAAAATTTCAGATCATTTAGAGGTGTTTTGGTTGCGTTTTTTATCAAATTCGTATTTCGGAAGTTTTTAAGAAATTTCGGCTTGAATCCCATGTAATTTGATGGTTTTGTGTTGTTTGTGGTGTTTTGATGATTAGAACAAGTTTTAATGATGTTTTAGGATGGTTGGCACTTTTGGTTGAGGTCCCGAGGGCCTCGGGGTGATTTCGGATGGTCAATCGGACCAATCTTGGTTTTTGAAGTTGCAGATTTCAGCTGAGTGTTGCAGAACATTTTTGTTCTCTGTGATCGCAGGAGTGCAATTGCTATTGCATAGAAGGTTTGGGGAAGGACATTCTGATTGCTCAATGCGATCGCGGAATAGGGTATGCGATCGCATAGGTTGAGGAGGTTGTTCATTGTGATCGCATTAGTAGTAATGCGATCGCGTAGTGTTAAATGGACCTAAGGTTCTGAGGGGTACTTTGTTCAATGCGATTGCGGAGTAGTGTATGCGATCGCGTAAGTTCGATTGGTGAAGTAGTGCGATCGCAGTTAAGGGGTCGCGTTCACATAGGACATTTTGGAGGCCTGGGAAAGTTGAGCTATGCGATCGCAGAGGCTTGGATGCAATCGCATAGAGTAAAATCTGGGTTGACAGAAGGGTTTTAATAAACATTTCATCCGCGAACCAAACCCATTTTCCACCATTTTTGAGCAACCTTGAGAGCTTTTGGACGGGAATTGAAGTTTTGACGGGAAGTGACTGGAGGTAAGTCCTATGAACTAAATACATGATTATATTGTGAAATGATCCTTGAAATTCATGAAAATATAGCCAAATTGTAAGAAATTAGGGCTTGAAATTGAAATTCAAAATTTGGGATTTGAGGGGCCATTTGTTGTACGATTTGAGAGATTTTTGTATGTATAGACTCGTGGCGAGATAAGGAACCCGATGACGTAAAAATTTCTGAGTTTCGAGACGTGGGTCCGGGGGTCGGGTTTTGTCAAATTCGTGAATTTTGATATTTTTCGATTGCTTTCGATTGGGTATTGTCTCTTTAGCATAATGCGACATTTTCGTTGTGATTTTGAGCAGATTCGTCGCATGAGGAGACTAATTTGAGAGGCAAGGGCATAGCGAGCTAGACTTTGACCGTCTTGAGGTGAGTAATTGATGTAAATGATGTCCTGAGGGTTTGAAACCCCGAAATTTCACATCTTAACGCTATATTGAGGTGACTTGCACACCGGATAACGGACGTGGGGTAGAGCACCGTTGGGGATTGTGATTCGGTCCATCCCGAGAGATGTTTTTACCGTGTTTTCTACTTGAATTAAATTGATAATCATCCTTACTTGGATTTAATTGTTACATTTGGGCTTCTTGCCAATTATTTGAATCCTTCAGGGATTGGTATCACTACATTCGCATACTTTGCATATCATTTAATATCAGTCCAAGGTTTTAAATACTGTTTTGCAAACTCAGCCATCTTCCTAAGATTTGAAAACATAAATGATATTTCTAAATGATATTTTTGGGCTGAGAGCCACTGTTTTATAAATGCCCAAGGGGCTTATGATGGTTTCTGGACTAAGCATGGATCGGGTTGCATGCCGCAACAGTATTACATTGATATTGAGGCCAAGAGCCTGGTTGAGTACATTGATATTGAGGCCGAGAGCCTAGTTGATTATACTGATATTGATATGAGGCCGAGGGCCTAGATTTGATGCCACGAGATAGCTTGATATTGTGCTTGGGCTGTAGGAGCCCCTTCGGAGTCTGAGCCCATTCCAGTGAGCGCTGGAGAGGAGAGGAGGCTTTCAGGCCTTATGAGAGAGGTTAGAAGACTTTCAGGCCTTATGATGTTATAGAGCTTGGGTCGTAGGAGCCCCTCCGGAGTCTGTACACACCCCAGTGAGCGTCGTCGACGATAAATAAATGGATGACTCGGGCTGCACGCCGCAGTGGGTACCGGAGTGTACCGTCATATGCATTGCATTACATCTCATGCATTGTTCTTTATCTGTTATACCTGCCTTCGTATTTGTACTCTGATTTCATAGACTTGTTACTTCACTGTTTGATGTTCTAAACTGCCAGTTATAGTTTACCTTGTATTTTCCATGATTTCTTATTCTCAACCTTTATTTATGTTTATTACTCACTGGGTCAGAGTACTCACATTACTCCCTGCACCTTGTGTGCAGATCCAGGTACACTACAGGCTGAGTGAGGATTTGTTTAGCTGAGCAGCAGTATCCGGGAGTATCGAGGTAGCTGCATGGCGTTCTCAGCCTTGATCTCTCCCATCTATCTCTATCCTTTTATTCCGCATTTTTCCTAGACAGACTTGTAATAGGTGAATATTCTGTATCAGAGGCTCATGTTCGTGACACCGGATTCTATTGGGCTATGTTGTGGTATTCTAATTGAACTTTCGCAGATTTTATTATTATTTATAAACTTGAAAGTAATGACTTAGTAATTCCCTGTGTTATTTATCTATAATCTGATTAAAAATTTGGGATAATGTTGTTGAATGGTCGGGCTTGCCTAGCAGTGTGTTGGGCACCATCACGATCGGGTTTGGGGCTGTGACAATAACACAAGCACGCAACATGTCCTCCAATATCTGGATAGTACGCTCGGACTGTCTGTCCGTCTAAGGATGAAATGCTGTGCTCAACTCCACCTGAGTACCCAACTCCCTCTGCACGGCCCTCCAAAACTGCGAAGTAAACTGAGTACCTCTATCTCAGATGATGGAAACCGGAATACCATGCAACCGAACAATCTCCCGGATATAAATCCCTGCCAACCGCTCTGAAGAATAGGTAGTACACACAGGAATGAAGTGCACAGACTTGGTCAACCGATCCACAATCACCCAAATCGCATCAAACCTCTTCAAAGTCCGTGGAAGTCCAACAACAATGTCCATGGAAATCTTCTCCCACTTCCACTCAGGAATAACCATCTACTGAAGAAAGCCACCGGTCTCTGATGCTCATATTTCACCTGCTGACAATTGAGACACCGAGCTACAAATCCCATGATATCTTTCTTTGTTCTTCTCCACCAATAGTGCTGCCTCAAATCCTGATACATCTTCGCGGCACCCGGATGAATAGAATACCGCGAGCTATGGGCCTCCTCCAGAATCAACTCTCTAAGACCATCCACATTGGGCACGCAAATCCGGCCCTGCATCTTCAACACACCATCATCACCGATGGTCACATCTCTGGCATTATCATGCTGAACTCTATCCTTAAGGACAAGCAAATGTGGATCATCATACTGGCGCTCTCTGATGCGATCATATAAGGAAGACCGAGAAACCACACAAGCCAACACATGACTAGGCTCTGAAATATCTAGTCTCACAAACCGATTGGCGAAAGCCTGAACATCAACTGCAAGACGTCTCTCCCCAACTGGAATATATGCCAACCTCCCCATACTTACTGCCTTTCGGCTCAAGGCATCGGCTACCACATTGGCCTTCCCTGGGTGATACAATATGGTAATATCATAATGTTTAAGCAACTCTAACCATCTTCGTTGCCTCAAATTAAGATCCTTTTGCTTGAACAAACGTTGAAGACTGCGATGATCAGTGAACACCTCACAAGATACGCCATACAAGTAATGCCTCCAAATCTTTAATGCATGAACTATGGCAGCCAACTCCAAATCATGAACGGGGTAGTTCTTCTCATGGGGCTTCAACTGACGAGAAGCATAAGCAATAACTCTACCCTCATGCATCAACACACAACCAATCCCAACTCTCGAAGCATCACAATACACAGTATATGAACCTGAAGCTGATGGCAAAACCAACACTGGAGCTGTGGTTAAGGCTGTCTTGAGCTTCTGAAAGCTCTCCTCACACTCGTCCGACCATACAAATGGAGCACCCTTTTGAGTCAACTTGGTCAAGGGAAATGCGATGGATGAAAATCCCTGAACAAACCGGTGATAATAGCTTGCTAAACCAAGAAAGCTACGAATCTCTGTGGCTGAGGACGGTCTAGGCCAACTCTGACCCGCCTCTATCTTCTTTGGATCAACCTAAATATCCTCATTAGACACCACGTGCCCCAAGAAAGCCATTTAATTGAACCAAAACTCACACTTGGAGAATTTTGCATAAAGCTTCTCCTCTCTCAACCTCTGCAACACAACTCTAAAATGCTCCGCGTGATCCTCCTGACTACGCGAATACACCAGAATATCGTCAATGAATACTATGACGAATGAATCGAGATAAGGCCGGAACACGCTGTTCATCAAATGCACGAATGCTGCTGGAGTATTGGTTAGCCTGAAAGACATAACAAAAAACTCATAATGACCATATCTGGTCCTGAAAGCAGTCTTAAGAATATCTGAATCCCTGATATTCAACTGGTGATAGCCCGAACGGAGATCAATCTTGGAGAACACTCTCGCTCCCTGAAGTTGATCAAATAAATCATCATTGCGAGGCAAATGATACTTGTTCTTAATAGCTACTTTGATCAATTGCCTATAATCGATGCACATTCTCATTGTGCCATCCTTCTCCTTCACAAACAGAACGGGCGCACCCCAAGGTGACACACTAGGCCGAATGAACCCCTTATCTAGGAGTTCCTGAAGCTGTTCTTTCAATTCCTTCAACTCTGCTGGTGCCATACAATATGGCGGAATAGATATGGGCTGAGTGCCCGGCACCAGGTCAATACCAAAATCAATATCCCTGTCCGGTGGCATTGCCCGACAGGTCTACAGGAAAAACATCAGGAAAATCCCTCACAACTGGGACAGAATAAATACTAGGATTCTTGGCTCCAACATCCCTCACAAACTCTAGATATGAATGGCAACCCTTCCCAACCATACGTTGGGCCTTCAAGAAGGATATCACTCTACTGGGAACATAATCAGTCACACCACACCACTTGATCCGCGGTACACCCGGCATAGCCAAAGTGACTGTCTTAGCATGAAAGTCTAGAATAGCACGACACGAGGAAAGCCAATCCATGCCCAAAATGACATCAAAATCCACCATGCTCAATAGCAATAGATCTACTCGAGTCTCCGGACCCCCAATAGTCACCACATATTACTGGTACACACGGTCTACAACAACAGTATCACCCACCGGGGTAGATACATGAATAGGTAAAGAAAGAAACTTACAGGGCATAGCCAAATAATGAGCAAAGTATGATGACACATAAGAAAAGGTGGAACCGAGATCAAATAATGCAAAGGCATATCTGTGGCAGACTGAAACAATACCTGTAATGACAGCATCCGAAGCAATGGCGTCGGGTCTTCCTGGGAGTGCATAAAAACGGTCCTGACCTCCCCCTGATCGACCTCCCCTTCTAGGGCGAGCCCTGGCTGCCTGACCTCCACCCCTAGCTAGCTGGACGGGTGGTGAAGTAACTGGAGCAGAAGTCGAGGGCTCACCCCTTTACTTATACTGACCACCGTGAAGTTGAGGACACTGCCTCCTTATATGCCGAAACTCTCCGCACTCATAACAACTACCCGGTGCTGGAGATGGGGACTGAAGGGAACCCCTCGCACCGGAGTGACTAGTTGATGCACTCGGCACAGAAGAATCCTGAGCTGATGGGGGCATGAGACGAACTCTGATCTAGAAGGGCGCTTAGTGAAGGTTGGACCTGCTGAGACCCATGCTGACCACGATCGGAAGATGCCCCACGATACTCTGGACGGTCCGAATGAGCAGGCCTGAAAGAACGACCTCTACCATGCTGGAACTGGCCTCTCGAAGGAGCACCACTGTAACTGCCCAATCCTCGAGGCCGTTTGGCCTCCCTCTCCTCTCGCTCCCGACGGCGAACCGTCTCAATCTCACGAGCGATATCAACCACCTCCTCGAACGTACCACCCAATACTCTCTCTCTAGTCATTAGAATACGGAGATGGTAGTTAAGGACATCCACAAATCTCCTGATCCTCTCACGATCTGTCGAAATCATCCAAATGGCATGACGAGCCAACTCAGAAAACCTCATCTCATACTGGGTCACGGTCATACCCCTCTGCGTCAACCACTCAAATTGCCTACGCAGCTCCTCCCTGCGGAATGCGGTACATACTTCTCTAAGAAGAGAGCAGAGAACTGCTGCCAAGAAAGGGGTTATGCACCAACTAGCCTACGCCTCTCAAAATCCTTCCACCAAGTAAAGGCAACCCCCGAGAACTGAAATGTGGTAAATGCCACACTACTAGACTCAAGAATCCCTGCTGTACGGAGCATCCGCTGGCACTTGTCAAGAAAACCCTGGGCATACTCACCCTCAGCACCACTAAACAACGGAGGCTGGAGCCTACCAAACCTCTCAAGACGACGCTGCTCATCGTTCGGCATAGTTGGTACTACGAACTCCTGAACTGGTATAACCGGCTGAGCTGGAGGTGCCCCCAGTGTCTGTAGTCCCTGCACTACCTACTCAGGTGTGCAAGCAGCGGGGGTTTGATTGCCTCTCCTGGCCTATGAAGTAGCTGCTGCTGTGGTGGCTGAAACTGCCTAAGCTAGGCTTGTGCAAACTGTCAAGATTTGTGCCAAGGCCTCTTAGAGACTCGGTATCACAGGAGTGCAATTGCTATTGCATAGAAGGTTTGGGGAAGGACGTTCTGATTGCTCAATGCGATCGCGGAATAGGGTATACGATCGCATAGGTTGAGGAGGTTGTTCATTGTGATCGCATGAGGAGTAATGCGATCGCGTAGTGTTAAATGGACCTAAGGTTCTTAGGGGTACTTTGTTCAATGCGATTGCGGAGTAGTGTATGCGATCGCGTAGGTTTGATTGGTGAAGTAGTGCGATCGCAGTTAAGGGGTCGCATTCACATAGGACATTTTGGAGGCCTGGGAAAGTTGAGCTATGCGATCGCAGAGGCTTGGATGTAATCGCATAGAGTAAAATCTGGGTTGACAGAAGGGTTTTAATAAACATTTCATCCGCGAACCAAACCCATTTTCCACCATTTTTGAGCAACCTTGAGAGCTTTTGGACGGGAATTGAAGTAGTTTTGACAGGAAGTGACTGGAGGTAAGTCCTATGAACTAAATACACGATTATATTGTGAAATGATCCTTGAAATTCATGAAAATATAGCCAAATTGTAAGAAATTAGGGCTTGAAATTGAAATTCAAAATCTGGGATTTGAGGGGCCATTTGTTGTACGATTTGAGAGATTTTTGTATTTATAGACTCGTGGCGAGATAAGGAACCCGATGACGTAAAAATTTCTGAGTTTCGAGACGTGGGCCCGGGGCTCGGGTTTTGTCAAATTCGTGAATTTTGATATTTTTCGATTGCTTTCGATTGGGTATTGTCTCTATAGCATAATGCGACATATTCGTTGTGATTTTGAGCAGATTCGTCGCACGAGGAGACTAATTTGAGAGGCAAGGGCATAGCGATCTAGACTTTGACCGTCTTGAGGTGAGTAATTGATGTAAATGATGTCCTGAGGGTTTGAAACCCCGAAATTTCACATCTTAACGCTATATTGAGGTGACTTGCACACCGGATAACGGGCGTGGGGTAAAGCACCGTTGGGTATTGTGATTCGGTCCGTCCCGAGAGATGTTTTTACCATGTTTTCTACTTGAATTAAATTGATAATCATCCTTACTTGGATTTAATTGTTACATTTGGGCTTCTTGCCAATTATTTGAATCCTTCAGGGATTGGTATCATTGCTTTCGCATACTTTGCATATCATTTGATATCAGTCCAAGGTTTTAAATACTGTTTTGCAAACTCAACCATCTTCCTAAGATTTGAAAACATAAATGATATTTCTAAATGATATTTTTGGGCTGAGAGCCACTGTTTTATAAATGCCCAAGGGGATTATGATGGTTTCTGGACTAAGCATGGATCGGGTTGCATACCGCAACAGTATTACATTGATATTGAGGCCAAGAGCCTAGTTGAGTACATTGATATTGAGGCCGAGAGCCTAGTTGATCATACTGATATTGATATGAGGTCGAGGGCCTAGATTTGATGCCACGAGATGGCTTGATATTGTGCTTGGGATGTAGGAGCCCCTTCGGAGTCTGAGCCCATTCTAGTGAGCGCTGGAGAGGAGAGGAGGCTTTCAGGCCTTATGAGAGAGGTTAGAAGACTTTCAGGCCTTATGATGTTATAGAGATTGGGTCGTAGGAGCCCCTCCGGAGTATGTACACACCCCAGTGAGCGTCGTCGACGATAAATAAATGGACGGCTCGGGCTGCACGCCGCAGTGGGTACCGGAGTGTACCGTCATATGCATTGCATTACATCTCATGCATTGTTCTTTATCTGTTATACCTGCCTTCGTATTTGTACTCTGATTTCATAGACTTGTTACTTCACTGTTTGATGTTCTAAACTGCCAGTTATAGTTTACCTTGTATTTTCCATGATTTCTTATTCTCAGCCTTTATTTATGTTTATTACTCACTGGGTCAGAGTACTCACATTACTGCCTGCACCTTGTGTGCAGATCCAGGTACACTACAGGCTGAGTGAGGATTTGTTTAGCTGAGCAGCAGTATCCGGGAGTATCGAGGTAGCTGCATGGCGTTCGCAGCCTTGATCTCTCCCATCTATCTCTATCCTTTTATTCCGCATTTTTCCTAGACAGACTTGTAATAGGTGGATATTCTGTATCAGAGGCTCATGTTCGTGACACCGGATTCTATTGGGCTATGTTGTGGTATTCTAATTTAACTTCCGCAGATTTTATTATTATTTATAAACTTGAAAGTAATGACTTAGTAATTCTCTGTGTTATTTATCTATAATCTGATTAAAAATTTGGGATAATGTTGTTGAATGGTCGGGCTTGCCTAGCAGTGTGTTGGGCACCATCACGACCGGGTTTGGGGCTGTGACAATAACACAAGCACGCAACATGTCCTCCAATATCTGGATAGTACGCTCGGACTGTCTGTCCGTCTAAGGATGAAATGCTGTGCTCAACTCCACCTGAGTACCCAACTCCCTCTGCACGGCCCTCCAAAACTGCGAAGTAAACTGAGTACCTCTATCTCAGATGATGGAAACCGGAATACCATGCAACCGAACAATCTCCCGGATATAAATCCCTGCCAACCGCTCTGAAGAATAGGTAGTACACACAGGAATGAAGTGCACAGACTTGGTCAACCGATCCACAATCACCCAAATCGCATCAAACCTCTTCAAAGTCCGTGGAAGTCCAACAACAATGTCCATGGAAATCTTCTCCCACTTCCACTCAGGAATAACCATCTACTGAAGAAAGCCACCGGTCTCTGATGCTCATATTTCACCTGCTGACAATTGAGACACCAAGCTACAAATCCCACGATATCTTTCTTTATTCTTCTCCACCAATAGTGCTGCCTCAAATCCTGATACATCTTCGCGGCACCCGGATGAATGGAATACCGCGAGCTATGGGCCTCCTCCAGAATCAACTCTCTAAGACCATCCACATTGGGCACACAAATCCGGCCCTGCATCTTCAACACACCATCATCACCGATGGTCACATCTCTGGCATTATCATGCTGAACTCTATCCTTAAGGACAAGCAAATGTGGATTATCATACTGGCGCTCTCTGATGCGATCATATAAGGAAGACCGAGAAACCACACAAGCCAACACCCGACTAGCCTCTGAAATATCTAGTCTCACAAACCGATTGGCCAAGGCCTGAACATCAACTGCAAGACGTCTCTCCCCAACTGGAATATATGCCAACCTCCCCATACTCACTGCCTTTCGGCTCAAGGCATCGGCTACCACATTGGCCTTACCTGGGTGATACAATATGGTAATATCATAATCTTTAAGCAACTCTAACCATCTTCGTTGCCTCAAATTAAGATCATTTTGCTTGAACAAATGCTGAAGACTGCGATGATCAGTGAACACCTCACAAGATACGCCATACAAGTAATGCCTCCAAATCTTTAATGCATGAACTATGGCAGCCAACTCCAAATCATGAACGGGGTAGTTCTTCTCATGGGGCTTCAACTGACGAGAAGCATAAGCAATAACTCTACCCTCATGCATCAACACACAACCAATCCCAACTCTCGAAGCATCACAATACACAGTATATGAACCTGAAGCTGATGGCAAAACCAACACTGGAGCTGTGGTTAAGGCTGTCTTGAGCTTCTGAAAGCTCTCCTCACACTCGTCCGACCATACAAATGGAGCACCCTTTTGAGTCAACTTGGTCAAGGGAAATGCGATGGATGAAAATCCCTGAACAAACCGGTGATAATAGCTTGCTAAACCAAGAAAGCTACGAATCTCTGTGGCTGAGGACGGTCTAGGTCAACTCTGAACTGCCTCTATCTTCTTTGGATCAACCTAAATATCCTCATTAGACACCACGTGCCCCAAGAAAGCCATTGAATTGAACCAAAACTCACACTTGGAGAATTTTGCATAAAGCTTCTCCTCTCTCAACCTCTGCAACACAACTCTCAAATGCTCCGCGTGATCCTCCTGACTATGCGAATACACCAGAATATCGTCAATGAATACTATGACGAATGAATCGAGATAAGGCCGGAACACGCTGTTCATCAAATGCATGAATGCTGCTGGGGCATTGGTTAGCCTGAAAGACATAACAAGAAACTCATAATGACCATATCTGGTCCTGAAAGCAGTCTTAAGAATATCGGAATCCCTGATATTCAACTGGTGATAGCCCGAACGGAGATCAATCTTGGAGAACACTCTCGCTCCCTGAAGTTGATCAAATAAATCATCATTGCGAGACAAATGATACTTGTTCTTAATTGCTACTTTGATCAATTGCCTATAATCGATGCACATTCTCATTGTGCCATCCTTCTCCTTCACAAACAGAACGGGCGCACCCCAAGGTGACACACTAGGCCGAATGAACCCCTTATCTAGGAGTTCCTGAAGTTGTTCTTTCAATTCTTTCAACTCTGCTGGTGTCATACAATATGGCGGAATAGAAATGGGCTGAGTGCCCGGCACCAGGTCAATACCAAAATCAATATCCCTGTCCGGTGGCATGCCCGACAGGTCTACAGGAAAAACATCAGGAAAATCCCTCACAACTGGGACAAAATCAATACTAGGATTCTTGGCTCCAACATCCCTCACAAACTCTAGATATGAAAGGCAACCCTTCCCAACCATACGTTGGGCCTTCAAGAAGGATATCACTCTACTGGGAACATAATCAGTCACACCACACCACTTGATCCGCGGTACACCCGGCATAGCCAAAGTGACTGTCTTAGCATGAAAGTCTGGAATAGCACGACGCGAGGAAAGCCAATCCATGCCCAAAATGACATCAAAATCCACCATGCTCAATAGTAATAGATCTACTCGAGTCTCCAGACCCCCAATAGTCACCACATATTACTGGTACACACGGTCTACAACAACAGTATCACCCACCGGGGTAGATACATGAATAGGTAAAGAAAGAAACTCACAGGGCATACCCAAATAATGAGCAAAGTATGATGACACATAAGAAAAGGTGGAACCGAGATCAAATAATGCATATCTGTGGCAGACTGAAACAATACCTGTAATGACAGCATCCGAAGCAATGGTGTCGGGTCTTCCTGGGAGTGCATAAAAACGGGCCTGACCTCCCCCTGATTGACCTCCCCCTCTAGGGCGAGCCCTGGCTGCCTGATCTCCACCCATAGCTAGCTGGGTGGGTGGTGAAGTAACTGGAGCAGAAGTCGAGGGCTCACCCCTTTACTGATACTGACCACCGTGAAGTTGAGGACACTGCCTCCTCATATGCCGAAACTCTCCGCACTCATAACAACTACCCGGTGCTAGAAATGGGGACTGAAGGGAACCCCTCGCACCGGAGTGACTAGTTGATGCACTCGACGCAGAAGAATCCTGAGCTAATGGGGGCATGAGACGAACTCTGAGCTAGAAGGGCGCTGAGTGAAGGTTGGACCTGCTGAGACCCATGATGGCCACGACCGGAAGATGCCCCACGATACTCTGGACGGTCCGAATGAGCAGGCCTGAAAGAACGACCTCTACCATGCTGGAACTGGCCTCTCGAAGGAGCACCACTGTAACTGCCCAATCCTCGAGGCCGTTTGGCCTCCCTCTCCTCTCGCTCCCGACGGCGAACCGTCTAAATCTCACGAGCGATATCAACCACCTCCTCGAACCTACCACCCAATACTCTCTCTCTAGTCATTAGAATACGGAGATGGTAGTTAAGGCCATCCACAAATCTCCTAATCCTCTCATGATCTGTCGGAATCATCTAAATGGCATGACGAGCCAACTCAGAAAACCTCATCTCATACTGGGTCACGGTCATACCCCTCTGCGTCAACCACTCAAACTGCCTACGCAGCTCCTCCCTGCGGAATGCGGTACATACTTCTCTAAGAAGAGAGCAGAGAACTGCTGCCAAGAAAGGGGTTATGCACCAACCAGCCTACGCCTCTCAAAATCCTTCCACCAAGTAAAGGCAACCCCCGAGAACTGAAAGGTGGTAAATGCCACACTACTAGACTCAAGAATCCCTGTTGTACGGAGCATCCGCTGGCACTTGTCAAGAAAACCCTGGGCATACTCACCCTCAGCACCACTAAACAACGGAGGCTGGAGCCTACCAAACCTCTCAAGACGACGCTGCTCATCGTTCGGCATAGTTGGTACTACGAACTCCTGAACTGGTATAACCGGCTGAGCTGGAGGTGCCCCCAGTGTCTGTAGTCCCTGTACTACCTACTCAGGTGTGCAAGCAGCGGGGGTTTGATTGCCTCTCCTGGCCTATCAAGTAGCTGCTGCTGTGGTGGCTGAAACTGCCTAAGCTAAGCTTGTGCAAACTGTAAAGATTTGTGCCAAGGCCTCCTAGAGACTCGGTATCACAATGGGCACAGCTGGTGCCTGTACTGGTGCTGCTGGAACCTGGTCCTGAGCTGGGGTAACTAAAGGATCCACAGGTGCTGCCCCTGCTGCTCTGCCTCTACCACGACCACGACTGCGTCCACGGCCTCTAGTAGCCTCAGTAGGTGGTACTGGTGGTCGTCCGACACGTCCGATAGCTCGAGTCCTCACCATCTGTGAGAGAATGGAATAAATAGAAATTTAGTATTCGGAGCAACAAGTTCGCACGCCAAGAATTTCAAGAATGTGGAATTTTCCTAACAGGTTCTGCAGCCTCCCGAGGATAAGTACAGACGTCTCCGTACCGATCTGCGAGACTCTACTAAACCAGATCCAGACTCGCGAGACCTAGTAACCTAGGCTCTGATACCAACTTGTCGTGACCCCAACCCCGGTCGTGATGGCGCCCAACACACTGCTAGGCAAGCCTGACCAACTAACTAACCCTTTCTGTTTTCTTATGAAAATCATTATCAGTTAACACAGTTAAATGGCTAAATTAATCCAATAAGAGTTTAAGACAATGAGTTAAATATGCGGAAAGTCAGATGATAATACCACTACATAGCCCATACAGATCTGGTGTCACAAGTCTCGAGCCTCTAGTACAAGTTTAACAACCTAATGCATGTCCATCTAGGGAATACTAATTAATAACAAGGATAGAAGGGAGAGATCAGGGTTGGGGATGCCATGCAGCTACCTCGATGCTCCCGGATATGCACTGCTCAACTGAAATAATCCTCACTCAACGTCAGATGTACCTGGATCTGCGCGCAAGGTGCATGGAGTAATGTGAGTACTCCGACCCAATGAGTAATAAGCATAAATAATGACTGAGAATAAGAAATCACGGAAAACACAGAGTAATTTACACTGCGGCAGTTTAAAAACAAGTAATATGAGAGTAATAACCCAATGGAAGTGAAATGAAGAAATGCTACAACAAATAAGCAATTAAGTGACAGACATATAAAGAGAAATCAACACATAGAACGGTACCCTATAGTACCCGCTACGGCGTGCAGCCCGCTCCGTTAATTTATCGTCGACGGCGCTCACTAGGGGTGTGCAGACTCCGGGAGGGGCCCCTTGCAGCCCAAGCACAATATCAAGCCATTTCGTGGCATCAAATCTAGGCCCTTAGCCTCATATCAATATCAGTATAACACTGTTGCGGTGCGCAGCCCGATCCCATAGTATCCTCACATCTGACCCTTGGTCGTACTCAGTCCAAAAATCATATAAGCTCCTCGGGCAATAGTAAAATAGTAGTTCTCAGCCCAAAACATCATTTAATATATCTTTTAGTTTCAAAAATCGAGTAAAAGTGGCTGAGTTGTAAGACCGTAGAAAACGGTACGACTGAGTTCAAGTAGTAAGTCAAACAGTGAGGAAATAGTAAATAAACTTCCCGGAGGGTTCAAAGAATTGGCAAGAAGCCCAAATATGACAATCAGTCCAAATAATGATGATAACAAATAAGCTTTAATCAAATACGCAGTAGAAGCATCACTCGGGATGGACCAAGTCACAATCCCCAATAGTAAACGACCCGTGCTCATCATCAAGCGCGTGTCTCACCTCAATATAGCACTACGATGTGCAAATCCGGGGTTTCAAACCCTCAGGATATCATTTACATTCATTACTCACCTCAAGCATGCCGAAATCCTAGCTCGCTACTCCCTTGCCTCGCAAATCAACCTCCTCGAGTGTCGAATCTGATCAAAACCACAAGTAATACGTTACAATAGGCTAAGGGAATACAACCCAATCGAAAAGACTCGAAAAATATCGAAAATCACGAAGTTGGCAAAACTCGAGCCCCGGGCCCACTTATCGAAAAAATAGAAAATCGACATCGCCGGGTTCCTTATCTCACCATGAGTCTATACATATCAAATTTACCGAAATCCGAGCTTAAATGCTCCCTCAAACCCCCAAATTTTTATTTCAAAAGTCAATCCCTAATCCTTCCCTTTTTAATCAAATTTCCATGAATTTAGATGTTGAATCTACAATTAAATGACGTTTCTAGGCCATAGGACTCATCTCCAATCGATTCCCAGTCAAAACCATCTTTAATACCTGTCAAAAGCTCCCAGGGTTACTCAACAATGGAGGAAATGGGACTTGGTTCGCGGGTGAAATGTTTATTAAAACCCTGCTGTCAGCACAGATTTTACTCTATGCGATCGCATCCAAGCCTCTGTGATCACATAGATCAACTTTCCCAAGCCTCCAAAAGGTCCTATGCGAACGCGACCCCTTAACTGCGATCACACTGCTTCACCAATCAAACCTACGTGATCGCATACACTACTCTACGATCGCATTGAACAAGGTAACCCTCAGAACCTCAGGTCCATTTAACACTACGCGATCGCATTACTCCTCATGCGATCGCAATGAACAACCTCCTCAACCTATGCGATCACATACCCTATTTCGCGATCGCATTGAACAATCAAAAAAGCCTTCCCCAAACCTTCTATGCGATCACAATTGCACTCCTGCGATCGTAGAGAACAAAAATGTTCTGCAACACTCAGCTGAAATCTGCAACTTCAAAAACCAAGATTGGTTCGATTGACCATCCGAAATCACCCCGAGGCCCCCGGGACCTCAACAAAAAGTGCAAACCCATCCAAAAACATCATTCACACTTGTTCCAATCATCAAAACACCACAAACAACACCACAAACAACACCAAAACCATCAAATTACATCAGATTCAAGCATAAATTTCTTAAAAACTTCCGAAATACGCATTTGATAAAAAACCCGACCAAAACACCTCCAAATGATCTGAAATTTTGCACACACATCCAATATCACCTAACGAAGCTACTGCAGCTCTCGGAATTCCATTCCGACTGCCGTATCAAAATCTCACCTACCAACCGGAATTCACCAAAATACTAACTTCGCCAATTCAAGCCTAATTCCACTCCGGACCTCCAAAATCAATTCTGATCACAGTCCTAAGACACATATCAACCCTCGAACACCGGAAATCACATCCGAGCCCTCTAACTCAATAGTCAACATCCGGTTGACTTTTCCAAAACAAGCCTTCCTTGTTTTTTGTTGATATGAATTGAAATTTAGGATATGAATTGAATTTTTTGTGTATGAATTGAACTTTTAGGATATGGATTGAGACTTTAGGATATGAATTGAACTTTTAGGATATGAATTGAGCCTTTAGGATATGAATTGAACCTTTAGGATATGAATTGAAATTTTAGTTTATAAATTAAAATTTTAAGATATGAATTGAACTTTTGTGGATATGAATTTAAATTTAGGATATGGATTGAAATTTTGTGTCTGAATTGAAATTTTAGGATATGAATTGAGCCTTTAGGATATGAATTGAACCTCTAGGATATGAATTGGACTTTTGTGGATATGAATTAAAATTTAGAATATGAATTGAAATTTTTGTGTATGAATTGAACTTTTAGGATATGAATTGTGCCTTTAGGATATGAACTGAACTTTTAGGATATGAATGAACCTTTAGGATATGAATTGCACTTTTAGTTTATGTATTGAAATTTTTTGTTATAAATTAAAATTTTATGATATGAATTGAACTTTTGTGGATATGAACTGAAATTTAGGATATGAATTGAACCTTTATGATATGAATTGAAATTTTTGTGTATGAATTGAACTTTTGGGATATGAATTGAGTCTTTAGAATATGAATTGGACTTTTAGGATTTGAATTGAGCCTTTAGGATATGAATTGAACCTTTAGGATATTGTGACGACCCGGTCAGTCGTCTCATGAGTTACCACTCAATTTCCCCCATTTCAGCTTCTTTACGCTTCGGTATCAGTGTTTTATGTGATCGAGATGATTAGTTCGAGTTTGGAGAGGATTTGGTAAGAAATAAGACACTTAGTCTCTTTTAAGAAGACTTAAGTTGGAAAAGTCAATCGGATGTTAACTTACGTGTTAGAGGGTTCGGATGTGAGTTCCGATGGTTCGGTTAGCTTTGGGAGGTGATTTGTGACTTAGGAGAGTGATCGGAAGAGGTTTTAGAGGTACGGTGTAGAATTAGACTTGAATTGGCGAAGTTAGTATTTTGGCGAATTCCGGTTGATAGGTGAGATTTTGATCCGATGGTCGGAATGAAATTCTGAGAGTTCCTGTAGCTTCGTTATGTCATTTTGGACTTGTATGCAAAATTTGAGGTCATTCAGACGTGGTTTGCTTGGGTTTTTGATCAAAAATGGAATTTGGAAGTTCTTGAGATTCATAGGCTTGAATTCGATGTGATTTGATGATTTTGGTGTTAGTCGAGGTGTTTTGATGATTGGAACGAGGTTGAATAATATTTAGGATGCGTTGGTGCTTTTGGTTGAGGTCCCGGGGGCCTCGGGTGTTTTTCGGGTGAGTTTTGAGCGAGTACGGACACCCCGGAACTTAGAAAAATGGAGGGAGCAGCAGTTTTGGCGCGGACCACGCTCCTTTTCGCGCTGGGCATGCTTGCCTAGTGCTGGCCGCGTCAAAGTGGCCGCGGCTGCGGTCGTGAAGACCGCAGGTTGCTGGTCCTACTTCAGAAGCTCATATCTTTTGATCCACAAAGAATTTCGAGGTGATTCAAACACAAAAGTTGTAGCCCGTCGTGTCTAGTTTCTAGAAAAGTAAAGATATCTCAATTTGGACATCTGTAGCAAAAGTTATGACCAATACACTAAAGCCTATCCTTGCAGAGCAAGACCTGCGCGGCCACGGTCGTTTTTGCGCGGACCCCGCTGGTTTTGCGCGGACCGCGGTCATTTTTGAGCGGTCAGTGGTGTGGTATTCCGAGGGGTACCCTATAAATACCAGGTTTTGGGTTTTATTTAATATTTTGACCTAGAGAGCTTGGATTTTAGCGATTTTTCGAAAGTTTTTCAAGAAATTCATCGGGGTAAGTGATTTTAACTCAGATTTGGCTAGAATACATGAATCTATCACTGAATTCATCATTTAATTCGTGATTTGAGATGGAATTTGGGAAGAAAATTGTGGAACCTTTCAAAAATGTAAAATGATGATTTGAAGGACCAAATGGTATCAGAATTGAATAATTTTGGTATGGTTGGACTCGTGAGGGTATGAGGATTCTGAAAATGTAAATTTTACCCGTTTCCGAGATGTGGGCCCGGGGCTCGGGTTTTTCTAATTTAGAGATTTTTGATATTTTTCGAATGTTTTCGCTTGGGCTTTGTTCCCTTAGCATATTGTGACGTATTCGTTCTGACTTTGGATAGATTCGACGCGCGTGGAGGCCAATTCAAGGGGAAAAGGCATCGTGAGCTAGAGAATTAGCCAGTTCGAGGTGAGTAATGGTTGTAAATGATGTTCTGAGGGTTTGAAACCTCGGATTGCACATTGTAGTGCTATATTGAGGCAAGATACGCGCTGGATGATGAGCGTGGGGTTTTCACTACTGGGGTTTGTGACTTGGTCCATCCCGATTGATGATTTTATCGATTATTTGACTGAAATTCATTTGTTACCATCATGATTTGGGCTCATTGCCATATTTGGGCTTCGTGCCAACTATTTGGACCCTTTGGGTATTTTTATCACTGTTTCCTTACTGCTTGACTTATTATTTGAACTCATTCCTGTTGATATCTACTGTTTTACAAACTCAGCCACTTTTACTCAGATTTGAAACTTAAATGATATTTCTACATCATGTTTTGGGCTGAGAACTACTGTTTTACTAATGCCCAAGGGGCTTATGATGATTTCTGGACTGAGTGAGGCCAAGGGCCATATGTGAGGATATGCTGAGTGATATGAGGCCGAGGGCCTGAGATACTATTTATGCCATGCGGTGGCTTGAGTGATGTGAGGATATGCTGAGTGATGATGCCACGAGGTGGCTTGATATAGCGCTTGGGCCGTAAGGGCCCCCTCCGGAGTTTGCACACCCACAGTGAGCGCGGGTACCCATGTGATTTGAAATAGTGGTAACAATGATACTGTTTGATGCAATTCGGTCAGGTAACAATGGTTGACCATTATGCTGAGTGATTATGAGATAACCCGAGGGGCTGATACTGTACTGAGAGTGAGCCCGAGGGGCTGATACTATGCTGAGCGATTGATACTGTGCCCGAGGGGCGGATTTCTACTTGTTAATTACCTGTTAAATTACCTGTTTTACTTGTTTTAAAAAGGAATATCATTTGATTTCTTCACTGATTTACTGCTTTAAGTTATTTTACTACTTGATATGGAATTGCTTTGTGCCTTTACGTGTTTTCATACTTTCAGCCATTATTTGTAATTATTACTCACTAAGTCGGAGTACTCACATTACTCCCTGCACCATGTGTACAGATTCAGGTATAGCAGAGTCCGCACCTGAGCGCTGATTCCTTCCAGGCTAGGCAGTGATTTGGAGTTACGAGGTAGTTGTTCACGTCTGCAGCCCCTTGTCTCTCTTATCCTCTATCGTTTATGTTTTTTTCAGACTGTTGTATTGGATTTCGCACTTGTAGACCTATAGCAGATTCTATAGTAGCTCATGACTTGTCACACCCTGGTTCGGGATGTGTCGGGATTGTTCCTTCTGTTATTATCGTTAAATTCCGCAATTTATGAGTATTATATTATATGTTATTACTGTTATGATGATTAACTATTTAAAAGAGCTATTCCGTTTTGGTCTGGCTGGCCTTGTCTTCGGGGATCAAGTCGTGACAAGTTGGTATTAGAGCCTAGGTTACTTAGGTCTCATGAGTCATGAGCAGGTTTAGTAGAGTCTCGCGGATCGGTACGGAGACGTCTGTATTTATCCTCGAGAGGCTGCAGAACCTTTACGAAAAATTTCATATTCTTGAAACTCTTGTCGTGCGAACTTGTTGGTCCGAGTACTAATCTTCTAATATTCTATTCTCTCATAGATGGTGAGGATGCAAGCTATCGGACGAGGTGGACGACCACCAGTGCCACCCACTGAGGCCACCAGAGGCCGTGGACGCGGTCGTGGACGTGGCAGTGGCAGAGCAACGAGGTCAGCACTTGTTGATGCATCGGCTGCCCCAGTTCCGGATCAGGCTCCCACTATGGATGCTCCAGCAGCACCAGTTCAGGCACCAGCTATGCCTATCATGGTTCCGGGTCTTCAGGAGGCCTTGGCACAGATCTTATTAGTTTGCACTGGTCTGGCTCAGGCATTTTCAGCCACTACAGAAGTAGCTACTTCACAGGCCGGGGGAGGCTATCAGACCTCCGCTGCTCGCACACCTGAGCAGGTAGTGCAGGGACTACAGACACCGGGGGCACCTCCAGCTCAGCCGGTTGCACCAGCTCGGGAGTTTATTGTTCCAATTATGCCGGATGATGAGCAGCGTCGTCTTGAGAGGTTTGGTGGACTCCAGCCTCCGTCATTTAGTGGTACTAAGGGCGAGGATGCCCAGGTTTTTCTTGATAAGTGTCAGCGGATACTCCGTACAGCAGGGATTCTTGAGACTAGTGGTGTGGCATTTACCACCTTTCAGTTTACTTGGGCTGCCTTCACATGGTGGGAGGCGTATGAGAGGTGTAGGCCGTTTGGAGCAATGCCCCTTACTTGGCAGCAGTTCTCCACTCTCTTCTTGGAGAAGTATGTGCCACAGTCCTGCAGAGAGGAGCTACATAGGGAGTTTGAGTGGTTGCGATAGGGGGATATGACTGTGTCACAATATGAGTCGAGGTTTTCTGAGTTGGATCGTCATGCCATTTGGATAGTTCCGACAGATCGTAAGAGGATCAGGAGATTTGTTGATGGCATTAACTATCACCTCCGTATTCTTATGACCCGAGAGAGGGTGTTCAGTGCTACGTTCGAGGAGGTGGTCGATATCGGTCGCAAGATTGAGATGGTTTACCGTCAGGATCGAGAGGAGAGGGAGGCCAAGAAGCCTCGAGGATCTGGCAGTTATAGTGGTGCTTCTTCGAGGGGCCAGTTTCAGCATTGTAGAGGTCGTTCTTTCAGGCATGCTCAGCCAGTCCGCCCAGAGTATCGCGGGGCATCTTCGGGTCATGGTCATCATGGATCTCAGTGGGGCCAGTCATCACTCAGTGCCCTTCCAGCCCAGAGTTCATCTCGTGCCCCGTCAGCTCAGGGTTCTTTTATGCCAAGTGCATCAGCCGGTCACTCCGGTGTAAGGGGTTCCCTTTAGTCCCCTTCTCTAGTACCTTGGAGTTGTTATGAGTGTGGAGAGTTTGGACCTGTATGGAGGCAGTGTCCTCGTCGTATGGCTAGTTCATCTCAGTAGAGGGGTCAGCCCTCGACTACTACTCCAATTACCTCACCACCCGCCCAGCCAACTAGGGGTGGAGGTCATGCAGCTGAGTTCATGCAGCTAAGGGTCGCCCCAGAGGGGGAGGTCGATCAGGTGGCGGTCACGCCCGTTTCTATGCACTTCTTGGCAGGCCAGATGCTATTGCTTCAGATGTTGTCATTACAGGTATTGTTTTAGTCTACCACAGAGATGCCTCTGTATTATTTGATCCCGGTTCCACCTTTTCTTATGTGTCATCATACTTTGCTCGTTATTTGTGTATGCCCCATGAGTTTCTTGATTTACCTATTCATGTATCTACCCCAATGGGCGATACTATTGTGGTAGACCGTGTGTACCAGTCATGTGTGGTGACTATTAGGGGTCTGGAGACCCGAGTGGATCTATTGCTATTGATCATGGTGGATTTTGATGTCATTTTAGGAATGGATTGGCTATCTCCGTGTTGTTCTATTCTAGACTTCCATGCTAATACAGTCACTTTGGCTATGCCGGGTATACCGCGGATCGAGTGGCGTGGTGTGATTGATTATATCCCTAGTAGAGTGATCTCTTTCTTGAAGGCCCAGCGTATGGTTGGGAAGGGTTTCCTTTCATATCTAGCATTTGTGAGGGATGTTGGAGCTGAGACTCCTAGTATTGATTCTGTCTCAATTGTGAGGGATTTTCCTGATGTTTTTCCTGCAAACCTGCCGGGCATGCCACCGGATAGGGATATTGATTTTGGTATTGACCTGGTGCCGGGCAGCCCATTTCTATTCCGCCATATCGTATGGCACCAGCAAAGTTGAAGGAATTGAAAGAACAGTTTCAGGAACTCCTAGATAAGGGGTTCATTCGGCCTAGTATGTCCCCTTGGGGTGCACCGGTTTTATTTGTGAAGAAGAAGGATGGCACGATGAGAATGTGCATTGATTATAGGCAATTGAACAAAGTAACAATTAAGAACAAGTATCCTTTGCCTCGCATTGATGATTTATTTGATCAGCTTCAGGGAGCGAGGCAAGATTGATCTCCGTTCGGGTTATCACTAGTTGAAAATCAGGGATTCAGATGTTCTTAAGACTACTTTCTGGACCAGATATAGTCGTTATGAGTTTATTTTTATGTCTTTCGGGCTAACCAATGCCCCAGCAGCATTCATGTATTTGATGAACAGTGTATTTCGGCCTTATCTGGAATCGTTCGTTATTGTATTCATTGATGATATTCTGGTGTACTCGCGTAGTCAGGAGGAGCACGCGAAACATTTGAGAGTTGTGTTGCAGAGATTGAGGGAGGAGAAACTTTATGCAAAATTCTCCAAGTGTGAGTTTTGGCTCAGTTCAGTGGCTTTCTTGCGGCATGTGGTGTCCAACGAGGGTATACAGGTTGATCCGAAGAAGATAGAGGCGGTTCAGAGTTGGCCCAGACCGTCCTCAGCCACAGAGATTCGTAGCTTTCTTGGGTTAGCAGGCTATTATCCCCGATTTGTTCAGGGATTTTCCTCTATTGCATCGCCCTTGACCAACTTGACTCAGAAGGGTGCTCCATTCGTATGGTCGGACCAGTGTGAGGAGATCTTTCAGAAACTCAAGACAGCCTTGACCACAACTCCAGTGTTGGTTTTGCCATCAGTTTCAGGTTCATATACTGTGTATTGTGATGCTTCAAGAGTTGGGATTGGTTGTGTGTTAATGCAGGAGGGTAGAGTTATTGCTTATGCTTCTCGGCAGTTGAAGCCCCATGAGAAGAACTACCATGTTCATGATTTGGAGTTGGCTGCCATAGTTCACTTATTGAAGATTTGGAGGCATCACTTGTATGGCGTATCTTGTGAGGTGTTCACTGATCATCGCAGTCTTCAGCAATTTTTCAAGCAAAAAGATCTTAATTTGAGGCAGCGGAGATGGTTGGAGTTGCTTAAGGATTATGATATCACTATTCTGTACCATCCGGAAAAGGCCAATGTGGTGGCCGATGCTTTGAGCCAAAAGGTAGTAAGTATGGGGAGTTTGGCATATATTCCAGTTGGGGAGAGACCTCTTGTGGTTGATGTTCAGGCCTTGGCCAATCGGTTCGTAAGGTTGGATATTTCAGAGCCCAGTCGGGTGTTGGCTTGTGTGGCTTCTCGGTCTTCTTTATATGATTTCATCAGAGAGCGCCAGTATGATGATCCGCATTTGCTTGTCCTTAGGGATAAAGTCCAGCATGATGATGCCAGGGATGTGACCGTCGGTGATGATGGTGTGTTGAGGATGCAGGGCCGGATTTGTGTGCCCAATGTGGATGGGCTTAGAGAGCTGATTCTAGAGGAGGCCCATAGCTCATGGTATTCCATTCATCCGGGTGCCGTGAAGATGTATCAGGTTTTGAGGCAGCACTATTGGTGGAGAAGAATGAAGAAAGATATTGTGGAATTTGTAGCTCGGTGTCTCAATTGTCAGCAGGTGAAGTATGAGCATCAGAGACTGGGTGGCTTATTTCAGCAGATGGTTACTCCCGAGTGGAAGTGGGAGAGAATCACGATGGACTTTGTAGTTGGACTTCCTCGAACTTTGAAGAAGTTCGATGCTATTTGGGTGATTATGGATCGGCTGACCAAGTCTGTGCACTTCATTCCTATGTGTACTACATATTCTTCAGAGCGGTTGGCAGGGATTTATATCCGGGAGATTGTTCGGTTGCATGGCGTTCCTATTTCCATCATCTCAGAAAGAGGTACTCTGATTACTTCGCAGTTTCGGAGAGCCATGCAGAGAGAGTTGGGCACTCAAGTAGAGTTGAGCACAGCGTTTCATCCTCAGACGGACGGACAATCCGAGCGTACTATTCAAATATTGGAGGACATGTTGCGTGCTTGTGTTATTGACTTTGGAGGTTCATGGGATAAGTTTCTACCACTTGCAGAGTTTTCCTACAACAATAGCTACCAGTCGAGTATTCAGATGGCTCCAAATGAGGCTTTGTACGGGAGGCGGTGTAGATCTCCGATTGGTTGGCTCGAGCCCGGCGAGGCTAGACTATTGGGGACAGATTTGGTTCAGGATGCCTTAAGAAGGTGAAGGTGATTCAGGAGAGGCTTCGTACAGCGCAATCAAGTCAGAAGAGTTATGCGGAGCGGAAGGTTCGAGATGTGTCCTACATGGTCGGTGAGAAGGTCTTGCTGAAGGTTTCACCCATGAAGGGTGTTATGAGATTTGGGAAGAAAGGCAAGTTGAGTCCTCGATTCATTGGGTCTTTTGAGGTGCTTCGAAGGATTGGGGAGGTGGCTTATGAGCTTGCTTTACCACCCAACCTGTCGAGTGTGCATCCGATATTTCATGTTTCTATGCTCCGGAAGTATATTGGGGATCCGTATCATGTTTTGGACTTCAGTACGGTTCAGTTGGATGACGATTTTGACCTTTGAGGTAGATCCAGTAGCTATTTTGGGTCACCAGGTTCGGAAGTTGAGATCAAAGGATATAGCTTCAGTGAAGGTGCAGTGGAGAGGTCGGCCCGTGGAGGAGGCTACCTGGGAGACCGAGCGGGCAATACGGAACAGATACCCTCATATGTTTGAGGCTTCAGGTATGTCTCTTGACTCGTTCTAGGACGAACGTTTGTTTAAGTTGGGGAGGATGTGACGACCCGGCCAATTGTCTCATGAGTTACCGCTCCATTGCCCCCATTCAGCTTCTTTACGCTTCGTTATCCATGTTTTATGTGATCGAGATGATTAGTTTGAGTTCGGAGAGGATTTGTTCAGAAATAAGACACTTAGTCTCTTTTAAGAAGGCTTAAGTTGGAAAAGTCAACCGGATGTTAACTTACGTGTTAGAGGGTTTGGATGTGAGTTCTGATGGTTTGGTTAGCTTTGGGAGGTGATTTGTGACTTAGGAGAGTGATCAGAAGTGGTTTTAGAGGTATGGTGTAGAATTAGGCTTGAATTGGCGAAGTTAGTATTTTGGCGAATTCCGGTTGATAGGTGAGATTTTGATCCGAGGGTTGGAATGGAATTCTGAGAGTTTCTGTAGCTTCGTTATGTCATTTTGGACTTGTCTGCAAAATTTAAGATCATTCGGACGTGGTTTGGTTGGGTTTTTTTATCAAAAATGGAATTTGGAAGTTCTTGAGATTCATAGGCTTGAATTCGATGTGATTTGATGATTTTGGTGTTAGTTGAGGTGTTTTGATGATTGGAACGAGGTTGAATAATGTTTAGGATGCGTTGGTGCTTTTGGTTGAGGTCCCGGGGGCCTCGGGTGTGTTTCTGGTGAGTTTTGAGCGAGTACGGGCACCCCGGAACTTAGAAAAATGGAGGGAGCAGCAGTTTTAGCGCGGACCGAGCTCCTTTTCGCGCTGGGCGTGCTGGCCTAGTGCTAGCTGCGTCAAAGTGGTCGTGGCCGCAGTCGTGAAGACTGCAGGTTGCTAGTCCTACTTTGGAAGCTCATATCGTTTGATCCACAAGGAATTTTGAGGTGATTCAAAAACAAAAGTTGTAGCCCTTCGTGTCTAGTTTCCATAATAGTAAAGATATCGCAATTTAGACATTTGTATCAAAAATTATGGCCAAAATACAAAAGCTTGTCCCTGCAAAGCAAGACCTGCGCGGCCGCAGTTGTTTTTGCGCAGACCCCGCTGGTTTTGCGCGGACCGCGGTCATTTTTGTACGGTCAGCGGTGTCGGAATCCGAGGGGTACCCTATAAATACAAGGTTTTGGCTTTTATTTAATATTTTGACCTAGCGAGCTCGGATTTTGGCATTTTTCGAAGGTTTTTCAAGAAATTCATCGGGGTAAGTGATTTTAACTCAGATTTGGCTAGAATACATGAATCTATCACTGAATTCATCATTTAATTCGTGATTTGAGATGGAATTTGGGAAGAAAATTGTGGAACCTTTCAAAAATGTAAAATGATGATTTGAAGGACCAAATGGTATCGGAATTGGATAATTTTGGTATGGTTGACTCGTGAGGGTATGAGGATTCTGAAAATTTAAATTTTACCTTTTACCCGATTCCGAGACGTGGGCTCGGGTTTTGCTAATTTCGAGATTTTTGATATTTTTCGAATGTTTTCGCTTGGGCTTGGTTCCCTTAGCATATTGTGACGTATTCGTTCTGATTTTGGATAGATTCGACGTGCGTGGAGGCCAATTCAAGGGGCAAAGGCGTCGTGAGCTAGAGAATTAGCCAGTTCGAGGTGAGTAATGGTTGTAAATGATGTTCTGAGGGTTTGAAACCCCGGATTGCACATTGTAGTTCTATATTGAGGCAAGATACGCACTGGATGATGAGCGTGGGGTTTTCACTACTGGGGATTGTGACTTGGTCCATCCCGATTGATGATTTTATCGAATATTTGACTGAAATTCATTTGTTACCATCATGATTTGGGCTCATTGCCATATTTGGGCTTCGTGCCAACTATTTGGACCCTTTGGGGATTTTTATCACTGTTTCCTTACTGCTTGACTTATTATTTGAACTCAGTCTTGTTGATATCTACTATTTTACAAACTCAGCCACTTTTACTCAGATTTGAAACTCAAATGATATTTCTACATCATGTTTTGGGCTGAGAACTACTGTTTTACTAATGCCCAAGGGGCTTATGATGATTTCTGGACTGAGTGAGGCCGAGGGCCATATGTGAGGATATGTTGATTGATATGAGACCGAAGGCCTAAGATACTATTTATGCCATGCGGTGGCTTGAGTGATGTGAGGATATGCTGAGTGATGATGCCACGAGGTGGCTTTATATAGCGCTTGGTCCGTAAGGGTCCCCTCCGGAGTTTGCACACCCACAGTGAGCGCGGGTACCCATGTGATTTGAAACAGTGGTAACAATGACACTATTTGATGCAATTCGGTCAGGTAACAATGGCTGACCATTATGCTTGTCACACCTCCTTTTTCGCCCCCGCGAGGGTGCAAGGGAGTTTTTCCAATTAAAGGACAATCGAAACGGGATTGGTTTGTTTATTTCAGAGTCGCCACTTGGGAGATTTAGGGTGTCCCAAGTCACCAATTTTAATCCGGAATCGAGGAAAAGAATGACTCCATATTACAGTCTGCGTACCAGAAATCCGGATAAGGAATTCTGTTAACCCGGAAGAAGGTGTTAGGCATTCCCGAGTTCCGTGGTTCTAGCACGGTCGCTCAACTGTCATATTCGGTTTATTTATCTGATTTTGTACAAATGTTAACTTATGTGCAAATTTTAACTTTTTACCGCTTTCATAATTATTATTATTAAGAATGTGAACATCGCTTAAAACATGTCTTTGGACTGCGTCACACGAAATGCACCCACCATCCGGAACATATTTTATTTGACGTTTTGGGATTTGGATTTGGGTCGCACGAAATGCACACCCGAGTTTAAGAAGGTAAGGTTTCTTAAGGCGCGTCGTAAAGAGACTATCGTGTTATTATTTTGGGGAGGCCGTGAAATTCGCTAAATGGCCTTCCTGAATTTTAAGTAATTTAAAACAAGTATTTACTGAGCGCCCCGCAATTTGTATTTTTATTCGGCGAGGCTCATCTCATTCTTATTTTTTAAAAGGATATCCTATAGCAACTACATTTCTTGTCGCGTTTGTCTCTACTAATTGAAAACAGAGATAGTCCTAGTTAGTTACATGCTTGCAGATTTTTTTTTATAGCGGGATTCAAAATGCTTTTACATAATAAGAAAACGTGGCTACGCGCACGGACAGCTGATCGAACATTATGGGCCCAAATCCAGCTCATGCGGGATGGGCCAGACCTGGGCCACTGTTTATCTGATGTGGGCCTGCTTGGTCTGTTTCGACCTGGGCTCGACCCCCGTGAGGTTGAGGTCGTGAACTTGTTCTTTATTCTAAAGGGACAGTTCATTAAAGGGAAAAGCAGTTAACTAATGGTGGATAGTTTTCATGCATTACTGGACATGCTAATCACAAACACTAATAATTTCTGAGCTACAACCTACTACATTGTCGAATTTTTATCCAAACAGCCTACACACACAATTGGATGTCAAGTTACCATACATTGACAGTTACTATGTGTGAAAGCTAACTCCAGTATCCAAGCAAAATGTAAACTATTATACATCACATAACATTCTATGTACAGACTATGCATAAAATATACGATCTTCAACTCTTCTCTTTGTATTCATACTCAACTTCAAGTTACATTGACAGTATTAGTTGTGTACCTGGATGTTTGAACAATAAGCAGGAGAAGAAGAAAGGTGTCAGCAATAAGCAACCAAACAGCAACAACACAGCAACAACAACCAGCAGCAATAACCAGCCACAATTATGAGGCCCTCAAGTGATAGAGCACCAAGCAGAAAATCCCAGAAATAGAGTAGAAAAACAACAGCGGGAAGCCCAGAATATTGAATGTAATAGCACCAACAGTTTAACAATTACACACAGTTCAGCAAATAACCAACAGCAATTGGCCAAGACAGCTTGGCCAGCTTAAATTCTTATGCTGTTTTCAGAAAGTCTTTGTTACAATGTTCTGAGATTTCTTTTTGTTTCTTTCTTTCAGTTTTTTTTAAGAAAACCTTCTTTACAGGCTCCAAATTTTTTTCTTTTTTCTTCTAACGGAAGGTCTGCCTTTTTATAGCCTACCCTCAGCACTTTACAGTCTGCTGGACAACTCAGAATTCCCCCTCCCTGCTGTTTTTCCACTCAGCTATTTTAAATAACCAAACCTCCCATGAGATCCCTGACAGCCCCTCTCTATTTTGTTGTTAAAGTGTCCTAATCTCTTATTTATTTAGCCAAAGTATGGGCAGCAGGAATATAATCTGACAGCACATGCTGTCCAATTATTTTAATTCCTTAACAGCTGACCATACACATGCTGCCCACAATCTGAACCAAGTAAACATGCCATCCATTTAATACCAAAGTCTGAACTGCCATTATAACTTACCCGCTAAATGTTTTTTGATTCAAATTGAACAAAATCAATAGGCAACACAATTCAGTTCCTAATGGAATTCAAATACGATCACAGCAGAAACAAACAGCATGAATCAAGTTGTTACCATTAATGGCTGAAACTAATTGACGACATACATTGACTCGACTATATTAATCGTAACACAAAATAATCAGTCGTTCATATAAACAATACGTACAGGGTCCTGAATGGCTTCAGACAACTATTGTTCAATTACTGGGAACCTATATGAATTAACTATTAGACGACCAATCTAATTGACGAGCATGTATATCACCAGATGTATTCACATACACAGAAGAACAAACGACCAAGTAAAAGGTCTTTGACAGAGATGGAAGGAATTTAAGAAAAATACCAGAAAATACCAAACAAACACAACAGAAACATGCTAATAAACTTAATCAGCACGCAAATGAAACATAAAAAGAAAAGAAAAACTTACTGAAAACTTTTAAGAAAAGTCGACCCAGGTCCGAATCAGATTTGGCCTTTTGAAGCCGAACAGACTTTAATTGGGGTGTTCTCAACCGAGAACACCCTGATTGAAGTCTATTAGACCCCAAACCCTCTATGAAACAAGTCAGATTCCCCAGGTTCTGGTGTTCTAGGGTTTGGATCTTTAGATTTGAGATTCTAGGAGTTGTGGGTAGATTCGGACCAAACCAAGCTTGGTTTGGTCACGAGGTAGGTCAGGGGAGTGTCTGGTACGAATATGGTGAGGTTTGGTGTAGGTCAGAGTTCGACTCGAATCTTCAAATGAAGATTCGAGATGAAGGAAGGTGATTCGAGGCTAGGGGCTAACAGATTCGGGTTCGGGTTGGTGAGGTGTATCAGGGGTGTTAAGGGGGTGGTCACCGGCATCCTTGCCGCCGGCTTTAATGACGAGGGTAGATGGGGCGGCTAAGGTTCCTAATGGGAGGTCTGGGTTCGAGCTTGGGGATGATGGAATGGGGGTGTTCCTATAGGGGGGCTGGGTAAAGGGTTAGGTTTATATACGTAATGAGTAATTAGATCCTGGCCGTTGGATGCATAGAGATTGATGTCCAGGATCTTTTACATAATACGGAACGACACCGTTTGACCTTGGTTTGGGGGGTCGGTTCGAACCGATTACCGGGTCGGGTTTGGAAATGGGTTACTGAAAGGGAATCCTGCGCCGTTGGATTGGCCTGGACGTATGGCTCAGATTAGACGCCTTATACGGCGTCGTTTTTGGGATGTGCCTGGGCAGGCCTGGTTTGGACCGGATGGTGGACGTGGTTTGGGCCTACTTTTTTAACTTTTGGCCCAATCCGAGCATCCTTATTTTCTTTTGCTTTTTCTATTTTAATTTAAACACAAAATTCCTAAATAAGACAAAGTAAAATTATATACTCACAGATTAACATTTAATAAAAATCAACCAATGACAAGAAACACTTATGCATATATTTTGATTTTCTTTTCTTTTTAGAGTAACTTTCGTGAAGCAAAAATCACGTGCTTACAGCTGCCCCTCTTTGCCCGGAGACACGAAGGCTTTTTGCGCAAAGATAAAGCGGGCGATTTTTGCTCGTCCGAGTACTCCGTGTGAAGCATTTTTTGAAAAAGATTCGACCGAACCTTTGCTTTAGAGATTTCCTACATATCCTGGGCTGAACAGGAATCAGGTCAATGTAATTCGGGAAATTTTGGTAGCTGGGACTACCGTGTGACTGTAGTGCTCGCTGCTGTTGTGTGCTGTTGCATGCTGCTGTAGGATGCTACCGCTCACCGATCTCCTTGTTACATTATTCTGAAAGGGAAAACAAGAAGCTACGCTAGACTAGGGATCATGAGATCTCATCTATCTTCAACTTGTTCTTGTCGCCTTGCTTTCTTGTCGGCTAGCGCTGTCCTCCTATGCCTTTATTTTGTGAACTTGAGGGGATGATACTGGTCTTTTGCTTTTTCTGAATGCCAGTTTTCATCATTTCGCTTGGTCTGCTGGGGACATGGCCCTCTTCCTTAAGCCTTTCAATGGTTCCTTCAGTGGTGTAGCTTTCTTCATCAAAATTGTTATGTTGGGCATGCTATAACGTTCACAAACTGCTTCTTTCAAGACGCATCCCTTCTTCCTTTTGAATTGCGTGCTTGCCTTTGCAGCCTTCTGCTTCTTGGTGCTGGGGATTTTATTGTTTCCTGCTTGGGATCTCTGTTGTAACCTTCCGCCTTCTGGTGGGGTTATTGATTCCAGAATCTGTAATATAAGGCCAAAAAATTGCTTAAATGCAAAATTATGAAATGCATGCCCGCATTTTACTGGTGGGCGACCTAGAACTGAAAAGTATTCCCGCATTTTACTGGTGGGCGACCTAGAGCTGAAAAGTATTCTCGCATTTTACTAGTGGGCGACCTAGAGCTGAAAAGTATTCCCGCATTTTACTGGTGGGCGACCTAGAGCTGAAAAGTATTCCCGCATTTTACTGGTGGGCGACCTAGAACTGAAAAGTATTCCCGCATTTTACTGGTGGGCGACCTAGAACTGAAAAGTATTCCCGCATTTTACTGGTGGGCGACCTAGAACTGAAAAGTATTCCCGCATTTTACTGGTGGGCGACCTAGAGCTGAAAAGTATTCCCGCATTTTACTGGTGGGCGACCTAGAGCTGAAATGTATTCCCGCATTTTACTGGTGGGCGACCTA
Source organism: Nicotiana tabacum (assembly GCF_000715075.1). NCBI lineage: Eukaryota > Viridiplantae > Streptophyta > Magnoliopsida > Solanales > Solanaceae > Nicotiana > Nicotiana tabacum. The sequence goes on from NC_134097.1 coordinate 103,305,272, forward strand.
GAGCTGAAATGTATTCCCGCATTTTACTGGTGGGCGACCTAGAACTGAAATGTATTCCCGCATTTTACTGGTGGGCGACCTAGAGCTGAAATGTATTCCCGCATTTTACTGGTGGGCGACCTAGAACTGAAAAGTATTCCCGCATTTTACTGGTGGGCGACCTAGAGCTGAAAAGTATTCCCGCATTTTACTGGTGGGCGACCTAGAGCTGAAAAGTATTCCCGCATTTTACTGGTGGGCGACCTAGAGCTGAAAAGTATTCCCGCATTTTACTGGTGGGCGACCTAGAGCTGAAAAGTATTCCCGCATTTTACTGGTGGGCGACCTAGAGCTGAAAAGTATTCCCGCATTTTACTGGTGGGCGACCTAGAGCTGAAAAGTATTCCCGCATTTTACTGGTGGGCGACCTAGAGCTGAAAAGTATTCCTGCATTTTACTGGTGGGCGACCTAGAACTGAAAGTATTCCCGCATTTTACTGGTGGGCGACCTAGAACTGAAAAGTATTCCCGCATTTTACTGGTGGG